>NW_028135274.1:0-149064 GCF_964662115.1 Mustela nivalis | reverse complement strand
GGTTCTTCCATCGGGAGATTTTGGGAACCAGGCCTCTGAGCTTGGAAGGCTGAGCAGCCGGCAACGGCTTCATGTGAGGCATAGGGTTAGGTTTAGGGTTAGGGTTAGGGTTAGGGTTATGTTTAGGTGAGGGTTAGAGTAAGGGTTAGGGTTATGTCTTAGGAACAAGGCATGTCGGAACTGGCCACACAATACTGGCACACCAAGGGCTGAGTTGAGGGTGGGACTCAGCAGAATCCTCAGGCGATGGAATTTTGGACGGGACAGGCCAAGAGGGTGGAATGCCCTCAGGGGAGCATGCTGGTTTCTATATATGTGAAGGTACTGGATAGCACAGTAGGAAAGGTTCAGTTTCTGCCTGAGAGGCTTAGTCCTTCCTTCAGACTGACTTTCCCATCCACAGGAGGACCTGGGTTCAGTCCTCCGGTGGCCAGAGTCTGATCACGTAACCTAGGCTTAGGGTTTGGCTCTTGGAGAATGGCTGACCTGATTTGTCAGGGCAGAATTAGGCTTTCCACGGGACTCAGTTGAGGACGTAGCCCTGGCGGACCATCATATTCCCGGCTTGTGGTGTGGGGGTCCTAGGAAGGTGTTGGTAGAATGATCGGACAGGCAGATTTCTCCCGCCCCGAGGGTCTTCCACAGGGCTAAATTTCCCATTATCATAGTGGGCGGCACCCAGAAGCCTGCGATGTGAAGAAGGAATCCCCTACCTAGAGGGCTACCAGGGCAGGCAACCGGGGATAGAAGTCTGAAGAAGCACCCTCGGGTTAGGGTTAGGCCGATGCACATGGGAGGCCCTACCGGCCCTTGCTGAGGGATCATCAAACTCCTGGTTCCCGCTTCAGGTGGGCGCTCCTTGGAGCTGTGTCCCAAGGGGTGCATGCAGATTTCACCTGTTCTACGGATTCAGCTCATTTCTAAAGGGCAAACGTTCCCATTGGGATCTATGGACATTGTGCGGTGCACCTCAGGGTTCCCGCATCTGCAGAGTTCATGGACCAGGCTACTGAGGACAGAAGCTGAGCATGGGACAGGGGCTTTGCATCAGGATTACCGTGAAGGTTATTTCACAAGTGAATGCTGTTGGTAACACCTGGGTGAGTCAGTGGGTTAGGCCACTGCCTTCAGCTCAGGACATGAGATGAGTCCTGGGATGGAGCCCCACATCGGGCTGTCTCCTCAGCAGGGAGCCTTCCTTCCCTTCTCTGGGCGTGCAACAGTGCCTACATCTTTTCGCTCCCTGCAAAGTGAAAAAGTAAAATCTTGAAGCAATAAATAAACAAATAAATAAATAATAAATATATAAAAGAGAGGGCATGATTTCCTATTGGAATCTAGGTCATTTGTGCGGGGCAGCTCAGGGTTCCCCCATGGGGAGAGTTTGGGAACCAGGCCTTTGAGGACAGAAGACTGAGCACATGACTTGGGCTTCGCATTATGCTAAGGCTGAAGGTCATTGCTATAGGGTATGCTTTCCAGAACACCTGTGTACCTCATTGGATGTGACCTCTTGCCTTGGCCCACGTCAAGATCCCAGGGAAGAGGAATCTAGTTTGACACCGGGCCCTCCCCACTGCAGGGAGCCTTATTCCCCCTTCCTTCACACAAAAACACAGCCTACTTGTGATCTCAGACTGTCCAACAAATAAATGAAATCATTATTAAAAAAAAATACATATTCAGGCATGTTTTATATAGTGATCAAGTGCAATTCTGCAGTGTGGCTCAGGGTTCTTCCATCGGGAGATTTTGGGAACCAGGCCTCTGAGCTTGGAAGGCTGAGCAGCCGGCAACGGCTTCATGTGAGGCATAGGGTTAGGTTTAGGGTTAGGGTTAGGGTTAGGGTTATGTTTAGGTGAGGGTTAGAGTAAGGGTTAGGGTTATGTCTTAGGAACAAGGCATGTCGGAACTGGCCACACAATACTGGCACACCAAGGGCTGAGTTGAGGGTGGGACTCAGCAGAATCCTCAGGCGATGGAATTTTGGACGGGACAGGCCAAGAGGGTGGAATGCCCTCAGGGGAGCATGCTGGTTTCTATATATGTGAAGGTACTGGATAGCACAGTAGGAAAGGTTCAGTTTCTGCCTGAGAGGCTTAGTCCTTCCTTCAGACTGACTTTCCCATCCACAGGAGGACCTGGGTTCAGTCCTCCGGTGGCCAGAGTCTGATCACGTAACCTAGGCTTAGGGTTTGGCTCTTGGAGAATGGCTGACCTGATTTGTCAGGGCAGAATTAGGCTTTCCACGGGACTCAGTTGAGGACGTAGCCCTGGCGGACCATCATATTCCCGGCTTGTGGTGTGGGGGTCCTAGGAAGGTGTTGGTAGAATGATCGGACAGGCAGATTTCTCCCGCCCCGAGGGTCTTCCACAGGGCTAAATTTCCCATTATCATAGTGGGCGGCACCCAGAAGCCTGCGATGTGAAGAAGGAATCCCCTACCTAGAGGGCTACCAGGGCAGGCAACCGGGGATAGAAGTCTGAAGAAGCACCCTCGGGTTAGGGTTAGGCCGATGCACATGGGAGGCCCTACCGGCCCTTGCTGAGGGATCATCAAACTCCTGGTTCCCGCTTCAGGTGGGCGCTCCTTGGAGCTGTGTCCCAAGGGGTGCATGCAGATTTCACCTGTTCTACGGATTCAGCTCATTTCTAAAGGGCAAACGTTCCCATTGGGATCTATGGACATTGTGCGGTGCACCTCAGGGTTCCCGCATCTGCAGAGTTCATGGACCAGGCTACTGAGGACAGAAGCTGAGCATGGGACAGGGGCTTTGCATCAGGATTACCGTGAAGGTTATTTCACAAGTGAATGCTGTTGGTAACACCTGGGTGAGTCAGTGGGTTAGGCCACTGCCTTCAGCTCAGGACATGAGATGAGTCCTGGGATGGAGCCCCACATCGGGCTGTCTCCTCAGCAGGGAGCCTTCCTTCCCTTCTCTGGGCGTGCAACAGTGCCTACATCTTTTCGCTCCCTGCAAAGTGAAAAAGTAAAATCTTGAAGCAATAAATAAACAAATAAATAAATAATAAATATATAAAAGAGAGGGCATGATTTCCTATTGGAATCTAGGTCATTTGTGCGGGGCAGCTCAGGGTTCCCCCATGGGGAGAGTTTGGGAACCAGGCCTTTGAGGACAGAAGACTGAGCACATGACTTGGGCTTCGCATTATGCTAAGGCTGAAGGTCATTGCTATAGGGTATGCTTTCCAGAACACCTGTGTACCTCATTGGATGTGACCTCTTGCCTTGGCCCACGTCAAGATCCCAGGGAAGAGGAATCTAGTTTGACACCGGGCCCTCCCCACTGCAGGGAGCCTTATTCCCCCTTCCTTCACACAAAAACACAGCCTACTTGTGATCTCAGACTGTCCAACAAATAAATGAAATCATTATTAAAAAAAATACATATTCAGGCATGTTTTATATAGTGATCAAGTGCAATTCTGCAGTGTGGCTCAGGGTTCTTCCATCGGGAGATTTTGGGAACCAGGCCTCTGAGCTTGGAAGGCTGAGCAGCCGGCAACGGCTTCATGTGAGGCATAGGGTTAGGTTTAGGGTTAGGGTTAGGGTTAGGGTTATGTTTAGGTGAGGGTTAGAGTAAGGGTTAGGGTTATGTCTTAGGAACAAGGCATGTCGGAACTGGCCACACAATACTGGCACACCAAGGGCTGAGTTGAGGGTGGGACTCAGCAGAATCCTCAGGCGATGGAATTTTGGACGGGACAGGCCAAGAGGGTGGAATGCCCTCAGGGGAGCATGCTGGTTTCTATATATGTGAAGGTACTGGATAGCACAGTAGGAAAGGTTCAGTTTCTGCCTGAGAGGCTTAGTCCTTCCTTCAGACTGACTTTCCCATCCACAGGAGGACCTGGGTTCAGTCCTCCGGTGGCCAGAGTCTGATCACGTAACCTAGGCTTAGGGTTTGGCTCTTGGAGAATGGCTGACCTGATTTGTCAGGGCAGAATTAGGCTTTCCACGGGACTCAGTTGAGGACGTAGCCCTGGCGGACCATCATATTCCCGGCTTGTGGTGTGGGGGTCCTAGGAAGGTGTTGGTAGAATGATCGGACAGGCAGATTTCTCCCGCCCCGAGGGTCTTCCACAGGGCTAAATTTCCCATTATCATAGTGGGCGGCACCCAGAAGCCTGCGATGTGAAGAAGGAATCCCCTACCTAGAGGGCTACCAGGGCAGGCAACCGGGGATAGAAGTCTGAAGAAGCACCCTCGGGTTAGGGTTAGGCCGATGCACATGGGAGGCCCTACCGGCCCTTGCTGAGGGATCATCAAACTCCTGGTTCCCGCTTCAGGTGGGCGCTCCTTGGAGCTCTGTCCCAAGGGGTGCATGCAGATTTCACCTGTTCTACGGATTCAGCTCATTTCTAAAGGGCAAACGTTCCCATTGGGATCTATGGACATTGTGCGGTGCACCTCAGGGTTCCCGCATCTGCAGAGTTCATGGACCAGGCTACTGAGGACAGAAGCTGAGCATGGGACAGGGGCTTTGCATCAGGATTACCGTGAAGGTTATTTCACAAGTGAATGCTGTTGGTAACACCTGGGTGAGTCAGTGGGTTAGGCCACTGCCTTCAGCTCAGGACATGAGATGAGTCCTGGGATGGAGCCCCACATCGGGCTGTCTCCTCAGCAGGGAGCCTTCCTTCCCTTCTCTGGGCGTGCAACAGTGCCTACATCTTTTCGCTCCCTGCAAAGTGAAAAAGTAAAATCTTGAAGCAATAAATAAACAAATAAATAAATAATAAATATATAAAAGAGAGGGCATGATTTCCTATTGGAATCTAGGTCATTTGTGCGGGGCAGCTCAGGGTTCCCCCATGGGGAGAGTTTGGGAACCAGGCCTTTGAGGACAGAAGACTGAGCACATGACTTGGGCTTCGCATTATGCTAAGGCTGAAGGTCATTGCTATAGGGTATGCTTTCCAGAACACCTGTGTACCTCATTGGATGTGACCTCTTGCCTTGGCCCACGTCAAGATCCCAGGGAAGAGGAATCTAGTTTGACACCGGGCCCTCCCCACTGCAGGGAGCCTTATTCCCCCTTCCTTCACACAAAAACACAGCCTACTTGTGATCTCAGACTGTCCAACAAATAAATGAAATCATTATTAAAAAAAAATACATATTCAGGCATGTTTTATATAGTGATCAAGTGCAATTCTGCAGTGTGGCTCAGGGTTCTTCCATCGGGAGATTTTGGGAACCAGGCCTCTGAGCTTGGAAGGCTGAGCAGCCGGCAACGGCTTCATGTGAGGCATAGGGTTAGGTTTAGTGTTAGGGTTAGGATTAGGGTTATGTTTAGGTGAGGGTTAGAGTAAGGGTTAGGGTTATGTCTTAGGAACAAGGCATGTCGGAACTGGCCACACAATACTGGCACACCAAGGGCTGAGTTGAGGGTGGGACTCAGCAGAATCCTCAGGCGATGGAATTTTGGATGGGACAGGCCAAGAGGGTGGAATGCCCTCAGGGGAGCATGCTGGTTTCTATATATGTGAAGGTACTGGATAGCAAGTAGGAAAGGTTCAGTTTCTGCCTGAGAGGCTTAGTCCTTCCTTCAGACTGACTTTCCCATCCACAGGAGGACCTGGGTTCAGTCCTCCGGTGGCCAGAGTCTGATCACGTAACCTAGGCTTAGGGTTTGGCTCTTGGAGAATGGCTGACCTGATTTGTCAGGGCAGAATTAGGCTTTCCACGGGACTCAGTTGAGGACGTAGCCCTGGCGGACCATCATATTCCCGGCTTGTGGTGTGGGGGTCCTAGGAAGGTGTTGGTAGAATGATCGGACAGGCAGATTTCTCCCGCCCCGAGGGTCTTCCACAGGGCTAAATTTCCCATTATCATAGTGGGCGGCACCCAGAAGCCTGCGATGTGAAGAAGGAATCCCCTACCTAGAGGGCTACCAGGGCAGGCAACCGGGGATAGAAGTCTGAAGAAGCACCCTCGGGTTAGGGTTAGGCCGATGCACATGGGAGGCCCTACCGGCCCTTGCTGAGGGATCATCAAACTCCTGGTTCCCGCTTCAGGTGGGCGCTCCTTGGAGCTGTGTCCCAAGGGGTGCATGCAGATTTCACCTGTTCTACGGATTCAGCTCATTTCTAAAGGGCAAACGTTCCCATTGGGATCTATGGACATTGTGCGGTGCACCTCAGGGTTCCCGCATCTGCAGAGTTCATGGACCAGGCTACTGAGGACAGAAGCTGAGCATGGGACAGGGGCTTTGCATCAGGATTACCGTGAAGGTTATTTCACAAGTGAATGCTGTTGGTAACACCTGGGTGAGTCAGTGGGTTAGGCCACTGCCTTCAGCTCAGGACATGAGATGAGTCCTGGGATGGAGCCCCACATCGGGCTGTCTCCTCAGCAGGGAGCCTTCCTTCCCTTCTCTGGGCGTGCAACAATGCCTACATCTTTTCGCTCCCTGCAAAGTGAAAAAGTAAAATCTTGAAGCAATAAATAAACAAATAAATAAATAATAAATATATAAAAGAGAGGGCATGATTTCCTATTGGAATCTAGGTCATTTGTGCGGGGCAGCTCAGGGTTCCCCCATGGGGAGAGTTTGGGAACCAGGCCTTTGAGGACAGAAGACTGAGCACATGACTTGGGCTTCGCATTATGCTAAGGCTGAAGGTCATTGCTATAGGGTATGCTTTCCAGAACACCTGTGTACCTCATTGGATGTGACCTGTTGCCTCGGCCCAGGTCAAGATCCCAGGGAAGAGGAATCTAGTTTGACACCGGGCCCTCCCCACTGCAGGGAGCCTTATTCCCCCTTCCTTCACACAAAAACACAGCCTACTTGTGATCTCAGACTGTCCAACAAATAAATGAAATCATTATTAAAAAAATTACATATTCAGGCATGTTTTATATAGTGATCAAGTGCAATTCTGCAGTGTGGCTCAGGGTTCTTCCATCGGGAGATTTTGGGAACCAGGCCTCTGAGCTTGGAAGGCTGAGCAGCCGGCAATGGCTTCATGTGAGGCATAGGGTTAGGTTTAGGGTTAGGGTTAGGGTTAGGGTTATGTTTAGGTGAGGGTTAGAGTAAGGGTTAGGGTTATGTCTTAGGAACAAGGCATGTCGGAACTGGCCACACAATACTGGCACACCAAGGGCTGAGTTGAGGGTGGGACTCAGCAGAATCCTCAGGCGATGGAATTTTGGACGGGACAGGCCAAGAGGGTGGAATGCCCTCAGGGGAGCATGCTGGTTTCTATATATCTGAAGGTACTGGATAGCACAGTAGGAAAGGTTCAGTTTCTGCCTGAGAGGCTGAGTCCTTCCTACAGACTGACTTTCCCATCCACAGGAGGACCTGGGTTCAGTCCTCCGGTGGCCAGAGTCTGATCACGTAACCTAGGCTTAGGGTTTGGCTCTTGGAGAATGGCTGACCTGATTTGTCAGGGCAGAATTAGGCTTTCCACGGGACTCAGTTGAGGACGTAGCCCTGGCGGACCATCATATTCCCGGCTTGTGGTGTGGGGGTCCTAGGAAGGTGTTGGTAGAATGATCGGACAGGCAGATTTCTCCCGCCCCGAGGGTCTTCCACAGGGCTAAATTTCCCATTATCATAGTGGGCGGCACCCAGAAGCCTGCGATGTGAAGAAGGAATCCCCTACCTAGAGGGCTACCAGGGCAGGCAACCGGGGATAGAAGTCTGAAGAAGCACCCTCGGGTTAGGGTTAGGCCGATGCACATGGGAGGCCCTACCGGCCCTTGCTGAGGGATCATCAAACTCCTGGTTCCCGCTTCAGGTGGGCGCTCCTTGGAGCTGTGTCCCAAGGGGTGCATGCAGATTTCACCTGTTCTACGGATTCAGCTCATTTCTAAAGGGCAAACGTTCCCATTGGGATCTATGGACATTGTGCGGTGCACCTCAGGGTTCCCGCATCTGCAGAGTTCATGGACCAGGCTACTGAGGACAGAAGCTGAGCATGGGACAGGGGCTTTGCATCAGGATTACCGTGAAGGTTATTTCACAAGTGAATGCTGTTGGTAACACCTGGGTGAGTCAGTGGGTTAGGCCACTACCTTCAGCTCAGGACATGAGATGAGTCCTGGGATGGAGCCCCACATCGGGCTGTTTCCTCAGCAGGGAGCCTTCCTTCCCTTCTCTGGGCGTGCAACAGTGCCTACATCTTTTCGCTCCCTGCAAAGTGAAAAAGTAAAATCTTGAAGCAATAAATAAACAAATAAATAAATAATAAATATATAAAAGAGAGGGCATGATTTCCTATTGGAATCTAGGTCATTTGTGCGGGGCAGCTCAGGGTTCCCCCATGGGGAGAGTTTGGGAACCAGGCCTTTGAGGACAGAAGACTGAGCACATGACTTGGGCTTTGCATTATGCTAAGGCTGAAGGTCATTGCTATAGGGTATGCTTTCCAGAACACCTGTGTACCTCATTGGATGTGACCTCTTGCCTCGGCCCAGGTCAAGATCCCAGGGAAGAGGAATCTAGTTTGACACCAGGCCTTCCCCACTGCAGGGAGCCTTATTCCCCCTTCCTTCACACAAAAACACAGCCTACTTGTGATCTCAGACTGTCCAACAAATAAATGAAATCATTATTAAAAAAAAATACATATTCAGGCATGTTTTATATAGTGATCAAGTGCAATTCTGCAGTGTGGCTCAGGGTTCTTCCATCGGGAGATTTTGGGAACCAGGCCTCTGAGCTTGGAAGGCTGAGCAGCCGGCAACGGCTTCATGTGAGGCATAGGGTTAGGTTTAGTGTTAGGGTTAGGATTAGGGTTATGTTTAGGTGAGGGTTAGAGTAAGGGTTAGGGTTATGTCTTAGGAACAAGGCATGTCGGAACTGGCCACACAATACTGGCACACCAAGGGCTGAGTTGAGGGTGGGACTCAGCAGAATCCTCAGGCGATGGAATTTTGGATGGGACAGGCCAAGAGGGTGGAATGCCCTCAGGGGAGCATGCTGGTTTCTATATATGTGAAGGTACTGGATAGCACAGTAGGAAAGGTTCAGTTTCTGCCTGAGAGGCTGAGTCCTTCCTTCAGACTGACTTTCCCATCCACAGGAGGACCTGGGTTCAGTCCTCCGGTGGCCAGAGTCTGATCACGTAACCTAGGCTTAGGGTTTGGCTCTTGGAGAATGGCTGACCTGATTTGTCAGGGCAGAATTAGGCTTTCCACGGGACTCAGTTGAGGACGTAGCCCTGGCGGACCATCATATTCCCGGATTGTGGTGTGGGGGTCCTAGGAAGGTGTTGGTAGAATGATCGGACAGGCAGATTTCTCCCGCCCCGAGGGTCTTCCACAGGGCTAAATTTCCCATTATCATAGTGGGCGGCACCCAGAAGCCTGCGATGTGAAGAAGGAATCCCCTACCTAGAGGGCTACCAGGGCAGGCAACCGGGGATAGAAGTCTGAAGAAGCACCCTCGGGTTAGGGTTAGGCCGATGCACATGGGAGGCCCTACCGGCCCTTGCTGAGGGATCATCAAACTCCTGGTTCCCGCTTCAGGTGGGCGCTCCTTGGAGCTGTGTCCCAAGGGGTGCATGCAGATTTCACCTGTTCTACGGATTCAGCTCATTTCTAAAGGGCAAACGTTCCCATTGGGATCTATGGACATTGTGCGGTGCACCTCAGGGTTCCCGCATCTGCAGAGTTCATGGACCAGGCTACTGAGGACAGAAGCTGAGCATGGGACAGGGGCTTTGCATCAGGATTACCGTGAAGGTTATTTCACAAGTGAATGCTGTTGGTAACACCTGGGTGAGTCAGTGGGTTAGGCCACTGCCTTCAGCTCAGGACATGAGATGAGTCCTGGGATGGAGCCCCACATCGGGCTGTCTCCTCAGCAGGGAGCCTTCCTTCCCTTCTCTGGGCGTGCAACAGTGCCTACATCTTTTCGCTCCCTGCAAAGTGAAAAAGTAAAATCTTGAAGCAATAAATAAACAAATAAATAAATAATAAATATATAAAAGAGAGGGCATGATTTCCTATTGGAATCTAGGTCATTTGTGCGGGGCAGCTCAGGGTTCCCCCATGGGGAGAGTTTGGGAACCAGGCCTTTGAGGACAGAAGACTGAGCACATGACTTGGGCTTCGCATTATGCTAAGGCTGAAGGTCATTGCTATAGGGTATGCTTTCCAGAACACCTGTGTACCTCATTGGATGTGACCTCTTGCCTCGGCCCAGGTCAAGATCCCAGGGAAGAGGAATCTAGTTTGACACCGGGCCCTCCCCACTGCAGGGAGCCTTATTCCCCCTTCCTTCACACAAAAACACAGCCTACTTGTGATCTCAGACTGTCCAACAAATAAATGAAATCATTATTTAAAAAAAATACATATTCAGGCATGTTTTATATAGTGATCAAGTGCAATTCTGCAGTGTGGCTCAGGGTTCTTCCATCGGGAGATTTTGGGAACCAGGCCTCTGAGCTTGGAAGGCTGAGCAGCCGGCAACGGCTTCATGTGAGGCATAGGGTTAGGTTTAGGGTTAGGGTTAGGGTTAGGGTTATGTTTAGGTGAGGGTTAGAGTAAGGGTTAGGGTTATGTCTTAGGAACAAGGCATGTCAGAACTGGCCACACAATACTGGCACACCAAGGGCTGAGTTGAGGGTGGGACTCAGCAGAATCCTCAGGCGATGGAATTTTGGATGGGACAGGCCAAGAGGGTGGAATGCCCACAGGGGAGCATGCTGGTTTCTATATATGTGAAGGTACTGGATAGCACAGTAGGAAAGGTTCAGTTTCTGCCTGAGAGGCTGAGTCCTTCCTACAGACTGACTTTCCCATCCACAGGAGGACCTGGGTTCAGTCCTCCGGTGGCCAGAGTCTGATCACGTAACCTAGGCTTAGGGTTTGGCTCTTGGAGAATGGCTGACCTGATTTGTCAGGGCAGAATTAGGCTTTCCACGGGACTCAGTTGAGGACGTAGCCCTGGCGGACCATCATATTCCCGGATTGTGGTGTGGGGGTCCTAGGAAGGTGTTGGTAGAATGATCGGACAGGCAGATTTCTCCCGCCCCGAGGGTCTTCCACAGGGCTAAATTTCCCATTATCATAGTGGGCGGCACCCAGAAGCCTGCGATGTGAAGAAGGAATCCCCTACCTAGAGGGCTACCAGGGCAGGCAACCGGGGATAGAAGTCTGAAGAAGCACCCTCGGGTTAGGGTTAGGCCGATGCACATGGGAGGCCCTACCGGCCCTTGCTGAGGGATCATCAAACTCCTGGTTCCCGCTTCAGGTGGGCGCTCCTTGGAGCTGTGTCCCAAGGGGTGCATGCAGATTTCACCTGTTCTACGGATTCAGCTCATTTCTAAAGGGCAAACGTTCCCATTGGGATCTATGGACATTGTGCGGTGCACCTCAGGGTTCCCGCATCTGCAGAGTTCATGGACCAGGCTACTGAGGACAGAAGCTGAGCATGGGACAGGGGCTTTGCATCAGGATTACCGTGAAGGTTATTTCACAAGTGAATGCTGTTGGTAACACCTGGGTGAGTCAGTGGGTTAGGCCACTGCCTTCAGCTCAGGACATGAGATGATCCTGGGATGGAGCCCCACATCGGGCTGTCTCCTCAGCAGGGAGCCTTCCTTCCCTTCTCTGGGCGTGCAACAGTGCCTACATCTTTTCGCTCCCTGCAAAGTGAAAAAGTAAAATCTTGAAGCAATAAATAAACAAATAAATAAATAATAAATATATAAAAGAGAGGGCATGATTTCCTATTGGAATCTAGGTCATTTGTGCGGGGCAGCTCAGGGTTCCCCCATGGGGAGAGTTTGGGAACCAGGCCTTTGAGGACAGAAGACTGAGCACATGACTTGGGCTTCGCATTATGCTAAGGCTGAAGGTCATTGCTATAGGGTATGCTTTCCAGAACACCTGTGTACCTCATTGGATGTGACATCTTGCCTTGGCCCAGGTCAAGATCCCAGGGAAGAGGAATCTAGTTTGACACCGGGCCCTCCCCACTGCAGGGAGCCTTATTCCCCCTTCCTTCACACAAAAACACAGCCTACTTGTGATCTCAGACTGTCCAACAAATAAATGAAATCATTATTAAAAAAAAATACATATTCAGGCATGTTTTATATAGTGATCAAGTGCAATTCTGCAGTGTGGCTCAGGGTTCTTCCATCGGGAGATTTTGGGAACCAGGCCTCTGAGCTTGGAAGGCTGAGCAGCCGGCAACGGCTTCATGTGAGGCATAGGGTTAGGTTTAGTGTTAGGGTTAGGATTAGGGTTATGTTTAGGTGAGGGTTAGAGTAAGGGTTAGGGTTATGTCTTAGGAACAAGGCATGTCGGAACTGGCCACACAATACTGGCACACCAAGGGCTGAGTTGAGGGTGGGACTCAGCAGAATCCTCAGGCGATGGAATTTTGGATGGGACAGGCCAAGAGGGTGGAATGCCCTCAGGGGAGCATGCTGGTTTTTATATATGTGAAGGTACTGGATAGCACAGTAGGAAAGGTTCAGTTTCTGCCTGAGAGGCTTAGTCCTTCCTTCAGACTGACTTTCCCATCCACAGGAGGACCTGGGTTCAGTCCTCCGGTGGCCAGAGTCTGATCACGTAACCTAGGCTTAGGGTTTGGCTCTTGGAGAATGGCTGACCTGATTTGTCAGGGCAGAATTAGGCTTTCCACGGGACTCAGTTGAGGACGTAGCCCTGGCGGACCATCATATTCCCGGATTGTGGTGTGGGGGTCCTAGGAAGGTGTTGGTAGAATGATCGGACAGGCAGATTTCTCCCGCCCCGAGGGTCTTCCACAGGGCTAAATTTCCCATTATCATAGTGGGCGGCACCCAGAAGCCTGCGATGTGAAGAAGGAATCCCCTACCTAGAGGGCTACCAGGGCAGGCAACCGGGGATAGAAGTCTGAAGAAGCACCCTCGGGTTAGGGTTAGGCCGATGCACATGGGAGGCCCTACCGGCCCTTGCTGAGGGATCATCAAACTCCTGGTTCCCGCTTCAGGTGGGCGCTCCTTGGAGCTGTGTCCCAAGGGGTGCATGCAGATTTCACCTGTTCTACGGATTCAGCTCATTTCTAAAGGGCAAACGTTCCCATTGGGATCTATGGACATTGTGCGGTGCACCTCAGGGTTCCCGCATCTGCAGAGTTCATGGACCAGGCTACTGAGGACAGAAGCTGAGCATGGGACAGGGGCTTTGCATCAGGATTACCGTGAAGGTTATTTCACAAGTGAATGCTGTTGGTAACACCTGGGTGAGTCAGTGGGTTAGGCCACTGCCTTCAGCTCAGGACATGAGATGAGTCCTGGGATGGAGCCCCACATCGGGCTGTCTCCTCAGCAGGGAGCCTTCCTTCCCTTCTCTGGGCGTGCAACAGTGCCTACATCTTTTCGCTCCCTGCAAAGTGAAAAAGTAAAATCTTGAAGCAATAAATAAACAAATAAATAAATAATAAATATATAAAAGAGAGGGCATGATTTCCTATTGGAATCTAGGTCATTTGTGCGGGGCAGCTCAGGGTTCCCCCATGGGGAGAGTTTGGGAACCAGGCCTTTGAGGATAGAAGACTGAGCACATGACTTGGGCTTTGCATTATGCTAAGGCTGAAGGTCATTGCTATAGGGTATGCTTTCCAGAACACCTGTGTACCTCATTGGATGTGACCTCTTGCCTCGGCCCAGGTCAAGATCCCAGGGAAGAAGAATCTAGTTTGACACCAGGCCCTCCCCACTGCAGGGAGCCTTATTCCCCCTTTCTTCACACAAAAACACAGCCTACTTGTGATCTCAGACTGTCCAACAAATAAATGAAATCATTATTAAAAAAAATATATATTCAGGCATGTTTTATATAGTGATCAAGTGCAATTCTGCAGTGTGGCTCAGGGTTCTTCCATCGGGAGATTTTGGGAACCAGGCCTCTGAGCTTGGAAGGCTGAGCAGCCGGCAACGGCTTCATGTGAGGTATAGGGTTAGGGTTAGGGTTAGGGTTATGTTTAGGTGAGGGTTAGAGTAAGGGTTAGGGTTATGTCTTAGGAACAAGGCATGTCGGAACTGGCCACACAATACTGGCACACCACGGGCTGAGTTGAGGGTGGGACTCAGCAGAATCCTCAGGCGATGGAATTTTGGACGGGACAGGCCAAGAGGGTGGAATGCCCTCAGGGGAGCATGCTGGTTTCTATATATGTGAAGGTACTGGATAGCACAGTAGGAAAGGTTCAGTTTCTGCCTGAGAGGCTGAGTCCTTCCTATAGACTGACTTTCCCATCCACAGGAGGACCTGGGTTCAGTCCTCCGGTGGGCAGAGTCTGATCACGTAACCTAGGCTTAGGGTTTGGCTCTTGGAGAATGGCTGACCTGATTTGTCAGGGCAGAATTAGGCTTTCCACGGGACTCAGTTGAGGACGTAGCCCTGGCGGACCATCATATTCCCGGATTGTGGTGTGGGGGTCCTAGGAAGGTGTTGGTAGAATGATCGGACAGGCAGATTTCTCCCGCCCCGAGGGTCTTCCACAGGGCTAAATTTCCCATTATCATAGTGGGCGGCACCCAGAAGCCTGCGATGTGAAGAAGGAATCCCCTACCTAGAGGGCTACCAGGGCAGGCAACCAGGGATAGAAGTCTGAAGAAGCACCCTCGGGTTAGGGTTAGGCCGATGCACATGGGAGGCCCTACCGGCCCTTGCTGAGGGATCATCAAACTCCTGGTTCCCGCTTCAGGTGGGCGCTCCTTGGAGCTGTGTCCCAAGGGGTGCATGCAGATTTCACCTGTTCTACGGATTCAGCTCATTTCTAAAGGGCAAACATTCCCATTGGGATCTATGGACATTGTGCGGTGCACCTCAGGGTTCCCGCATCTGCAGAGTTCATGGACCAGGCTACTGAGGACAGAAGCTGAGCATGGGACAGGGCTTTGCATCAGGATTACCGTGAAGGTTATTTCACAAGTGAATGCTGTTGGTAACACCTGGGTGAGTCAGTGGGTTAGGCCACTGCCTTCAGCTCAGGACATGAGATGAGTCCTGGGATGGAGCCCCACATCGGGCTGTCTCCTCAGCAGGGAGCCTTCCTTCCCTTCTCTGGGCGTGCAACAGTGCCTACATCTTTTCGCTCCCTGCAAAGTGAAAAAGTAAAATCTTGAAGCAATAAATAAACAAATAAATAAATAATAAATATATAAAAGAGAGGGCATGATTTCCTATTGGAATCTAGGTCATTTGTGCGGGGCAGCTCAGGGTTCCCCCATGGGGAGAGTTTGGGAACCAGGCCTTTGAGGACAGAAGACTGAGCACATGACTTGGGCTTCGCATTATGCTAAGGCTGAAGGTCATTGCTATAGGGTATGCTTTCCAGAACACCTGTGTACCTCATTGGATGTGACCTCTTGCCTTGGCCCAGGTCAAGATCCCAGGGAAGAGGAATCTAGTTTGACACCGGGCCCTCCCCACTGCAGGGAGCCTTATTCCCCCTTCCTTCACACAAAAACACAGCCTACTTGTGATCTCAGACTGTCCAACAAATAAATGAAATCATTATTAAAAAAAAATACATATTCAGGCATGTTTTATATAGTGATCAAGTGCAATTCTGCAGTGTGGCTCAGGGTTCTTCCATCGGGAGATTTTGGGAACCAGGCCTCTGAGCTTGGAATGCTGAGCAGCCGGCAACGGCTTCATGTGAGGCATAGGGTTAGGTTTAGTGTTAGGGTTAGGATTAGGGTTATGTTTAGGTGAGGGTTAGAGTAAGGGTTAGGGTTATGTCTTAGGAACAAGGCATGTCGGAACTGGCCACACAATACTGGCACACCACGGGCTGAGTTGAGGGTGGGACTCAGCAGAATCCTCAGGCGATGGAATTTTGGACGGGACAGGCCAAGAGGGTGGAATGCCCTCAGGGGAGCATGCTGGTTTCTATATATGTGAAGGTACTGGATAGCACAGTAGGAAAGGTTCAGTTTCTGCCTGAGAGGCTGAGTCCTTCCTACAGACTGACTTTCCCATCCACAGGAGGACCTGGGTTCAGTCCTCCGGTGGCCAGAGTCTGATCACGTAACCTAGGCTTAGGGTTTGGCTCTTGGAGAATGGCTGACCTGATTTGTCAGGGCAGAATTAGGCTTTCCACGGGACTCAGTTGAGGACGTAGCCCTGGCGGACCATCATATTCCCGGCTTGTGGTGTGGGGGTCCTAGGAAGGTGTTGGTAGAATGATCGGACAGGCAGATTTCTCCCGCCCCGAGGGTCTTCCACAGGGCTAAATTTCCCATTATCATAGTGGGCGGCACCCAGAAGCCTGCGATGTGAAGAAGGAATCCCCTACCTAGAGGGCTACCAGGGCAGGCAACCGGGGATAGAAGTCTGAAGAAGCACCCTCGGGTTAGGGTTAGGCCGATGCACATGGGAGGCCCTACCGGCCCTTGCTGAGGGATCATCAAACTCCTGGTTCCCGCTTCAGGTGGGCGCTCCTTGGAGCTGTGTCCCAAGGGGTGCATGCAGATTTCACCTGTTCTACGGATTCAGCTCATTTCTAAAGGGCAAACATTCCCATTGGGATCTATGGACATTGTGCGGTGCACCTCAGGGTTCCCGCATCTGCAGAGTTCATGGACCAGGCTACTGAGGACAGAAGCTGAGCATGGGACAGGGCTTTGCATCAGGATTACCGTGAAGGTTATTTCACAAGTGAATGCTGTTGGTAACACCTGGGTGAGTCAGTGGGTTAGGCCACTGCCTTCAGCTCAGGACATGAGATGAGTCCTGGGATGGAGCCCCACATCGGGCTGTCTCCTCAGCAGGGAGCCTTCCTTCCCTTCTCTGGGCGTGCAACAGTGCCTACATCTTTTCGCTCCCTGCAAAGTGAAAAAGTAAAATCTTGAAGCAATAAATAAACAAATAAATAAATAATAAATATATAAAAGAGAGGGCATGATTTCCTATTGGAATCTAGGTCATTTGTGCGGGGCAGCTCAGGGTTCCCCCATGGGGAGAGTTTGGGAACCAGGCCTTTGAGGACAGAAGACTGAGCACATGACTTGGGCTTCGCATTATGCTAAGGCTGAAGGTCATTGCTATAGGGTATGCTTTCCAGAACACCTGTGTACCTCATTGGATGTGACCTCTTGCCTCGGCCCAGGTCAAGATCCCAGGGAAGAGGAATCTAGTTTGACACCGGGCCCTCCCCACTGCAGGGAGCCTTATTCCCCCTTCCTTCACACAAAAACACAGCCTACTTGTGATCTCAGACTGTCCAACAAATAAATGAAATCATTATTAAAAAAAAATACATATTCAGGCATGTTTTATATAGTGATCAAGTGCAATTCTGCAGTGTGGCTCAGGGTTCTTCCATCGGGAGATTTTGGGAACCAGGCCTCTGAGCTTGGAATGCTGAGCAGCCGGCAACGGCTTCATGTGAGGCATAGGGTTAGGTTTAGTGTTAGGGTTAGGATTAGGGTTATGTTTAGGTGAGGGTTAGAGTAAGGGTTAGGGTTATGTCTTAGGAACAAGGCATGTCGGAACTGGCCACACAATACTGGCACACCAAGGGCTGAGTTGAGGGTGGGACTCAGCAGAATCCTCAGGCGATGGAATTTTGGCCGGGACAGGCCAAGAGGGTGGAATGCCCTCAGGGGAGCATGCTGGTTTCTATATATGTGAAGGTACTGGATAGCACAGTAGGAAAGGTTCAGTTTCTGCCTGAGAGGCTTAGTCCTTCCTTCAGACTGACTTTCCCATCCACAGGAGGACCTGGGTTCAGTCCTCCGGTGGCCAGAGTCTGATCACGTAACCTAGGCTTAGGGTTTGGCTCTTGGAGAATGGCTGACCTGATTTGTCAGGGCAGAATTAGGCTTTCCACGGGACTCAGTTGAGGACGTAGCCCTGGCGGACCATCATATTCCCGGATTGTGGTGTGGGGGTCCTAGGAAGGTGTTGGTAGAATGATCGGACAGGCAGATTTCTCCCGCCCCGAGGGTCTTCCACAGGGCTAAATTTCCCATTATCATAGTGGGCGGCACCCAGAAGCCTGCGATGTGAAGAAGGAATCCCCTACCTAGAGGGCTACCAGGGCAGGCAACCGGGGATAGAAGTCTGAAGAAGCACCCTCGGGTTAGGGTTAGGCCGATGCACATGGGAGGCCCTACCGGCCCTTGCTGAGGGATCATCAAACTCCTGGTTCCCGCTTCAGGTGGGCGCTCCTTGGAGCTGTGTCCCAAGGGGTGCATGCAGATTTCACCTGTTCTACGGATTCAGCTCATTTCTAAAGGGCAAACGTTCCCATTGGGATCTATGGACATTGTGCGGTGCACCTCAGGGTTCCCGCATCTGCAGAGTTCATGGACCAGGCTACTGAGGACAGAAGCTGAGCATGGGACAGGGGCTTTGCATCAGGATTACCGTGAAGGTTATTTCACAAGTGAATGCTGTTGGTAACACCTGGGTGAGTCAGTGGGTTAGGCCACTGCCTTCAGCTCAGGACATGAGATGAGTCCTGGGATGGAGCCCCACATCGGGCTGTCTCCTCAGCAGGGAGCCTTCCTTCCCTTCTCTGGGCGTGCAACAGTGCCTACATCTTTTCGCTCCCTGCAAAGTGAAAAAGTAAAATCTTGAAGCAATAAATAAACAAATAAATAAATAATAAATATATAAAAGAGAGGGCATGATTTCCTATTGGAATCTAGGTCATTTGTGCGGGGCAGCTCAGGGTTCCCCCATGGGGAGAGTTTGGGAACCAGGCCTTTGAGGACAGAAGACTGAGCACATGACTTGGGCTTCGCATTATGCTAAGGCTGAAGGTCATTGCTATAGGGTATGCTTTCCAGAACACCTGTGTACCTCATTGGATGTGACCTCTTGCCTCGGCCCAGGTCAAGATCCCAGGGAAGAGGAATCTAGTTTGACACCGGGCCCTCCCCACTGCAGGGAGCCTTATTCCCCCTTCCTTCACACAAAAACAGAGCCTACTTGTGATCTCAGACTGTCCAACAAATAAATGAAATCATTATTAAAAAAATTACATATTCAGGCATGTTTTATATAGTGATCAAGTGCAATTCTGCAGTGTGGCTCAGGGTTCTTCCATCGGGAGATTTTGGGAACCAGGCCTCTGAGCTTGGAAGGCTGAGCAGCCGGCAACGGCTTCATGTGAGGCATAGGGTTAGGTTTAGGGTTAGGGTTAGGGTTAGGGTTATGTTTAGGTGAGGGTTAGAGTAAGGGTTAGGGTTATGTCTTAGGAACAAGGCATGTCGGAACTGGCCACACAATACTGGCACACCACGGGCTGAGTTGAGGGTGGGACTCAGCAGAATCCTCAGGCGATGGAATTTTGGACGGGACAGGCCAAGAGGGTGGAATGCCCTCAGGGGAGCATGCTGGTTTCTATATATCTGAAGGTACTGGATAGCACAGTAGGAAAGGTTCAGTTTCTGCCTGAGAGGCTGAGTCCTTCCTACAGACTGACTTTCCCATCCACAGGAGGACCTGGGTTCAGTCCTCCGGTGGCCAGAGTCTGATCACGTAACCTAGGCTTAGGGTTTGGCTCTTGGAGAATGGCTGACCTGATTTGTCAGGGCAGAATTAGGCTTTCCACGGGACTCAGTTGAGGACGTAGCCCTGGCGGACCATCATATTCCCGGCTTGTGGTGTGGGGGTCCTAGGAAGGTGTTGGTAGAATGATCGGACAGGCAGATTTCTCCCGCCCCGAGGGTCTTCCACAGGGCTAAATTTCCCATTATCATAGTGGGCGGCACCCAGAAGCCTGCGATGTGAAGAAGGAATCCCCTACCTAGAGGGCTACCAGGGCAGGCAACCGGGGATAGAAGTCTGAAGAAGCACCCTCGGGTTAGGGTTAGGCTGATGCACATGGGAGGCCCTACCGGCCCTTGCTGAGGGATCATCAAACTCCTGGTTCCCGCTTCAGGTGGGCGCTCCTTGGAGCTGTGTCCCAAGGGGTGCATGCAGATTTCACCTGTTCTACGGATTCAGCTCATTTCTAAAGGGCAAACGTTCCCATTGGGATCTATGGACATTGTGCGGTGCACCTCAGGGTTCCCGCATCTGCAGAGTTCATGGACCAGGCTACTGAGGACAGAAGCTGAGCATGGGACAGGGGCTTTGCATCAGGATTACCGTGAAGGTTATTTCACAAGTGAAAGCTGTTGGTAACACCTGGGTGAGTCAGTGGGTTAGGCCACTGCCTTCAGCTCAGGACATGAGATGAGTCCTGGGATGGAGCCCCACATCGGGCTGTTTCCTCAGCAGGGAGCCTTCCTTCCCTTCTCTGGGCGTGCAACAGTGCCTACATCTTTTCGCTCCCTGCAAAGTGAAAAAGTAAAATCTTGAAGCAATAAATAAACAAATAAATAAATAATAAATATATAAAAGAGAGGGCATGATTTCCTATTGGAATCTAGGTCATTTGTGCGGGGCAGCTCAGGGTTCCTCCATGGGGAGAGTTTGGGAACCAGGCCTTTGAGGACAGAAGACTGAGCACATGACTTGGGCTTTGCATTATGCTAAGGCTGAAGGTCATTGCTATAGGGTATGCTTTCCAGAACACCTGTGTACCTCATTGGATGTGACCTGTTGCCTCGGCCCAGGTCAAGATCCCAGGGAAGAGGAATCTAGTTTGACACCGGGCCCTCCCCACTGCAGGGAGCCTTATTCCCCCTTCCTTCACACAAAAACACAGCCTACTTGTGATCTCAGACTGTCCAACAAATAAATGAAATCATTATTAAAAAAAAATACATATTCAGGCATGTTTTATATAGTGATCAAGTGCAATTCTGCAGTGTGGCTCAGGGTTCTTCCATCGGGAGATTTTGGGAACCAGGCCTCTGAGCTTGGAAGGCTGAGCAGCCGGCAACGGCTTCATGTGAGGCATAGGGTTAGGTTTAGGGTTAGGGTTAGGGTTAGGGTTATGTTTAGGTGAGGGTTAGAGTAAGGGTTAGGGTTATGTCTTAGGAACAAGGCATGTCGGAACTGGCCACACAATACTGGCACACCAAGGGCTGAGTTGAGGGTGGGACTCAGCAGAATCCTCAGGCGATGGAATTTTGGACGGGACAGGCCAAGAGGGTGGAATGCCCTCAGGGGAGCATGCTGGTTTCTATATATGTGAAGGTACTGGATAGCACAGTAGGAAAGGTTCAGTTTCTGCCTGAGAGGCTTAGTCCTTCCTTCAGACTGACTTTCCCATCCACAGGAGGACCTGGGTTCAGTCCTCCGGTGGCCAGAGTCTGATCACGTAACCTAGGCTTAGGGTTTGGCTCTTGGAGAATGGCTGACCTGATTTGTCAGGGCAGAATTAGGCTTTCCACGGGACTCAGTTGAGGACGTAGCCCTGGCGGACCATCATATTCCCGGCTTGTGGTGTGGGGGTCCTAGGAAGGTGTTGGTAGAATGATCGGACAGGCAGATTTCTCCCGCCCCGAGGGTCTTCCACAGGGCTAAATTTCCCATTATCATAGTGGGCGGCACCCAGAAGCCTGCGATGTGAAGAAGGAATCCCCTACCTAGAGGGCTACCAGGGCAGGCAACCGGGGATAGAAGTCTGAAGAAGCACCCTCGGGTTAGGGTTAGGCCGATGCACATGGGAGGCCCTACCGGCCCTTGCTGAGGGATCATCAAACTCCTGGTTCCCGCTTCAGGTGGGCGCTCCTTGGAGCTCTGTCCCAAGGGGTGCATGCAGATTTCACCTGTTCTACGGATTCAGCTCATTTCTAAAGGGCAAACGTTCCCATTGGGATCTATGGACATTGTGCGGTGCACCTCAGGGTTCCCGCATCTGCAGAGTTCATGGACCAGGCTACTGAGGACAGAAGCTGAGCATGGGACAGGGGCTTTGCATCAGGATTACCGTGAAGGTTATTTCACAAGTGAATGCTGTTGGTAACACCTGGGTGAGTCAGTGGGTTAGGCCACTGCCTTCAGCTCAGGACATGAGATGAGTCCTGGGATGGAGCCCCACATCGGGCTGTCTCCTCAGCAGGGAGCCTTCCTTCCCTTCTCTGGGCGTGCAACAGTGCCTACATCTTTTCGCTCCCTGCAAAGTGAAAAAGTAAAATCTTGAAGCAATAAATAAACAAATAAATAAATAATAAATATATAAAAGAGAGGGCATGATTTCCTATTGGAATCTAGGTCATTTGTGCGGGGCAGCTCAGGGTTCCCCCATGGGGAGAGTTTGGGAACCAGGCCTTTGAGGACAGAAGACTGAGCACATGACTTGGGCTTCGCATTATGCTAAGGCTGAAGGTCATTGCTATAGGGTATGCTTTCCAGAACACCTGTGTACCTCATTGGATGTGACCTCTTGCCTTGGCCCACGTCAAGATCCCAGGGAAGAGGAATCTAGTTTGACACCGGGCCCTCCCCACTGCAGGGAGCCTTATTCCCCCTTCCTTCACACAAAAACACAGCCTACTTGTGATCTCAGACTGTCCAACAAATAAATGAAATCATTATTAAAAAAAAATACATATTCAGGCATGTTTTATATAGTGATCAAGTGCAATTCTGCAGTGTGGCTCAGGGTTCTTCCATCGGGAGATTTTGGGAACCAGGCCTCTGAGCTTGGAAGGCTGAGCAGCCGGCAACGGCTTCATGTGAGGCATAGGGTTAGGTTTAGGGTTAGGGTTAGGGTTAGGGTTATGTTTAGGTGAGGGTTAGAGTAAGGGTTAGGGTTATGTCTTAGGAACAAGGCATGTCGGAACTGGCCACACAATACTGGCACACCAAGGGCTGAGTTGAGGGTGGGACTCAGCAGAATCCTCAGGCGATGGAATTTTGGACGGGACAGGCCAAGAGGGTGGAATGCCCTCAGGGGAGCATGCTGGTTTCTATATATGTGAAGGTACTGGATAGCACAGTAGGAAAGGTTCAGTTTCTGCCTGAGAGGCTTAGTCCTTCCTTCAGACTGACTTTCCCATCCACAGGAGGACCTGGGTTCAGTCCTCCGGTGGCCAGAGTCTGATCACGTAACCTAGGCTTAGGGTTTGGCTCTTGGAGAATGGCTGACCTGATTTGTCAGGGCAGAATTAGGCTTTCCACGGGACTCAGTTGAGGACGTAGCCCTGGCGGACCATCATATTCCCGGCTTGTGGTGTGGGGGTCCTAGGAAGGTGTTGGTAGAATGATCGGACAGGCAGATTTCTCCCGCCCCGAGGGTCTTCCACAGGGCTAAATTTCCCATTATCATAGTGGGCGGCACCCAGAAGCCTGCGATGTGAAGAAGGAATCCCCTACCTAGAGGGCTACCAGGGCAGGCAACCGGGGATAGAAGTCTGAAGAAGCACCCTCGGGTTAGGGTTAGGCCGATGCACATGGGAGGCCCTACCGGCCCTTGCTGAGGGATCATCAAACTCCTGGTTCCCGCTTCAGGTGGGCGCTCCTTGGAGCTCTGTCCCAAGGGGTGCATGCAGATTTCACCTGTTCTACGGATTCAGCTCATTTCTAAAGGGCAAACGTTCCCATTGGGATCTATGGACATTGTGCGGTGCACCTCAGGGTTCCCGCATCTGCAGAGTTCATGGACCAGGCTACTGAGGACAGAAGCTGAGCATGGGACAGGGGCTTTGCATCAGGATTACCGTGAAGGTTATTTCACAAGTGAATGCTGTTGGTAACACCTGGGTGAGTCAGTGGGTTAGGCCACTGCCTTCAGCTCAGGACATGAGATGAGTCCTGGGATGGAGCCCCACATCGGGCTGTCTCCTCAGCAGGGAGCCTTCCTTCCCTTCTCTGGGCGTGCAACAGTGCCTACATCTTTTCGCTCCCTGCAAAGTGAAAAAGTAAAATCTTGAAGCAATAAATAAACAAATAAATAAATAATAAATATATAAAAGAGAGGGCATGATTTCCTATTGGAATCTAGGTCATTTGTGCGGGGCAGCTCAGGGTTCCCCCATGGGGAGAGTTTGGGAACCAGGCCTTTGAGGACAGAAGACTGAGCACATGACTTGGGCTTCGCATTATGCTAAGGCTGAAGGTCATTGCTATAGGGTATGCTTTCCAGAACACCTGTGTACCTCATTGGATGTGACCTCTTGCCTTGGCCCACGTCAAGATCCCAGGGAAGAGGAATCTAGTTTGACACCGGGCCCTCCCCACTGCAGGGAGCCTTATTCCCCCTTCCTTCACACAAAAACACAGCCTACTTGTGATCTCAGACTGTCCAACAAATAAATGAAATCATTATTAAAAAAAAATACATATTCAGGCATGTTTTATATAGTGATCAAGTGCAATTCTGCAGTGTGGCTCAGGGTTCTTCCATCGGGAGATTTTGGGAACCAGGCCTCTGAGCTTGGAAGGCTGAGCAGCCGGCAACGGCTTCATGTGAGGCATAGGGTTAGGTTTAGTGTTAGGGTTAGGATTAGGGTTATGTTTAGGTGAGGGTTAGAGTAAGGGTTAGGGTTATGTCTTAGGAACAAGGCATGTCGGAACTGGCCACACAATACTGGCACACCAAGGGCTGAGTTGAGGGTGGGACTCAGCAGAATCCTCAGGCGATGGAATTTTGGATGGGACAGGCCAAGAGGGTGGAATGCCCTCAGGGGAGCATGCTGGTTTCTATATATGTGAAGGTACTGGATAGCAAGTAGGAAAGGTTCAGTTTCTGCCTGAGAGGCTTAGTCCTTCCTTCAGACTGACTTTCCCATCCACAGGAGGACCTGGGTTCAGTCCTCCGGTGGCCAGAGTCTGATCACGTAACCTAGGCTTAGGGTTTGGCTCTTGGAGAATGGCTGACCTGATTTGTCAGGGCAGAATTAGGCTTTCCACGGGACTCAGTTGAGGACGTAGCCCTGGCGGACCATCATATTCCCGGCTTGTGGTGTGGGGGTCCTAGGAAGGTGTTGGTAGAATGATCGGACAGGCAGATTTCTCCCGCCCCGAGGGTCTTCCACAGGGCTAAATTTCCCATTATCATAGTGGGCGGCACCCAGAAGCCTGCGATGTGAAGAAGGAATCCCCTACCTAGAGGGCTACCAGGGCAGGCAACCGGGGATAGAAGTCTGAAGAAGCACCCTCGGGTTAGGGTTAGGCCGATGCACATGGGAGGCCCTACCGGCCCTTGCTGAGGGATCATCAAACTCCTGGTTCCCGCTTCAGGTGGGCGCTCCTTGGAGCTGTGTCCCAAGGGGTGCATGCAGATTTCACCTGTTCTACGGATTCAGCTCATTTCTAAAGGGCAAACGTTCCCATTGGGATCTATGGACATTGTGCGGTGCACCTCAGGGTTCCCGCATCTGCAGAGTTCATGGACCAGGCTACTGAGGACAGAAGCTGAGCATGGGACAGGGGCTTTGCATCAGGATTACCGTGAAGGTTATTTCACAAGTGAATGCTGTTGGTAACACCTGGGTGAGTCAGTGGGTTAGGCCACTGCCTTCAGCTCAGGACATGAGATGAGTCCTGGGATGGAGCCCCACATCGGGCTGTCTCCTCAGCAGGGAGCCTTCCTTCCCTTCTCTGGGCGTGCAACAGTGCCTACATCTTTTCGCTCCCTGCAAAGTGAAAAAGTAAAATCTTGAAGCAATAAATAAACAAATAAATAAATAATAAATATATAAAAGAGAGGGCATGATTTCCTATTGAAATCTAGGTCATTTGTGCGGGGCAGCTCAGGGTTCCCCCATGGGGAGAGTTTGGGAACCAGGCCTTTGAGGACAGAAGACTGAGCACATGACTTGGGCTTTGCATTTTGCTAAGGCTGAAGGTCATTGCTATAGGGTATGCTTTCCAGAACACCTGTGTACCTCATTGGATGTGACCTCTTGCCTCGGCCCAGGTCAAGATCCCAGGGAAGAAGAATCTAGTTTGACACCAGGCCCTCCCCACTGCAGGGAGCCTTATTCCCCCTTTCTTCACACAAAAACACAGCCTACTTGTGATCTCAGACTGTCCAACAAATAAATGAAATCATTATTAAAAAAAATATATATTCAGGCATGTTTTATATAGTGATCAAGTGCAAATCTGCAGTGCGGCTCAGGGTTCTTCCATCGGGAGATTTTGGGAACCAGGCCTCTGAGCTTGGAAGGCTGAGCAGCCGGCAACGGCTTCATGTGAGGTATAGGGTTAGGGTTAGGGTTAGGGTTATGTTTAGGTGAGGGTTAGAGTAAGGGTTAGGGTTATGTCTTAGGAACAAGGCATGTCGGAACTGGCCACACAATACTGGCACACCAAGGGCTGAGTTGAGGGTGGGACTCAGCAGAATCCTCAGGCGATGGAATTTTGGACGGGACAGGCCAAGAGGGTGGAATGCCCTCAGGGGAGCATGCTGGTTTCTATATATCTGAAGGGACCTGATAGCACAGTAGGAAAGGTTCAGTTTCTGCCTGAGAGGCTGAGTCCTTCCTACAGACTGACTTTCCCATCCACAGGAGGACCTGGGTTCAGTCCTCCGGTGGCCAGAGTCTGATCACGTAACCTAGGCTTAGGGTTTGGCTCTTGGAGAATGGCTGACCTGATTTGTCAGGGCAGAATTAGGCTTTCCACGGGACTCAGTTGAGGACGTAGCCCTGGCGGACCATCATATTCCCGGCTTGTGGTGTGGGGGTCCTAGGAAGGTGTTGGTAGAATGATCGGACAGGCAGATTTCTCCCGCCCCGAGGGTCTTCCACAGGGCTAAATTTCCCATTATCATAGTGGGCGGCACCCAGAAGCCTGCGATGTGAAGAAGGAATCCCCTACCTAGAGGGCTACCAGGGCAGGCAACCAGGGATAGAAGTCTGAAGAAGCACCCTCGGGTTAGGGTTAGGCCGATGCACATGGGAGGCCCTACCGGCCCTTGCTGAGGGATCATCAAACTCCTGGTTCCCGCTTCAGGTGGGCGCTCCTTGGAGCTGTGTCCCAAGGGGTGCATGCAGATTTCACCTGTTCTACGGATTCAGCTCATTTCTAAAGGGCAAACATTCCCATTGGGATCTATGGACATTGTGCGGTGCACCTCAGGGTTCCCGCATCTGCAGAGTTCATGGACCAGGCTACTGAGGACAGAAGCTGAGCATGGGACAGGGCTTTGCATCAGGATTACCGTGAAGGTTATTTCACAAGTGAATGCTGTTGGTAACACCTGGGTGAGTCAGTGGGTTAGGCCACTGCCTTCAGCTCAGGACATGAGATGAGTCCTGGGATGGAGCCCCACATCGGGCTGTCTCCTCAGCAGGGAGCCTTCCTTCCCTTCTCTGGGCGTGCAACAGTGCCTACATCTTTTCGCTCCCTGCAAAGTGAAACAGTAAAATCTTGAAGCAATAAATAAACAAATAAATAAATAATAAATATATAAAAGAGAGGGCATGATTTCCTATTGGAATCTAGGTCATTTGTGCGGGGCAGCTCAGGGTTCCCCCATGGGGAGAGTTTGGGAACCAGGCCTTTGAGGACAGAAGACTGAGCACATGACTTGGGCTTCGCATTATGCTAAGGCTGAAGGTCATTGCTATAGGGTATGCTTTCCAGAACACCTGTGTACCTCATTGGATGTGACCTTTTGCCTCGGCCCAGGTCAAGATCCCAGGGAAGAGGAATCTAGTTTGACACCAGGCCCTCCCCACTGCAGGGAGCCTTATTCCCCCTTTCTTCACACAAAAACACAGCCTACTTGTGATCTCAGACTGTCCAACAAATAAATGAAATCATTATTAAAAAAAATATATATTCAGGCATGTTTTATATAGTGATCAAGTGCAAATCTGCAGTGCGGCTCAGGGTTCTTCCATCGGGAGATTTTGGGAACCAGGCCTCTGAGCTTGGAAGGCTGAGCAGCCGGCAACGGCTTCATGTGAGGTATAGGGTTAGGGTTAGGGTTAGGGTTATGTTTAGGTGAGGGTTAGAGTAAGGGTTAGGGTTATGTCTTAGGAACAAGGCATGTCGGAACTGGCCACACAATACTGGCACACCAAGGGCTGAGTTGAGGGTGGGACTCAGCAGAATCCTCAGGCGATGGAATTTTGGCCGGGACAGGCCAAGAGGGTGGAATGCCCTCAGGGGAGCATGCTGGTTTCTATATATCTGAAGGTACTGGATAGCACAGTAGGAAAGGCTAAGTTTCTGCCTGAGAGGCTGAGTCCTTCCTACAGACTGACTTTCCCATCCACAGGAGGACCTGGGTTCAGTCCTCCGGTGGCCAGAGTCTGATCACGTAACCTAGGCTTAGGGTTTGGCTCTTGGAGAATGGCTGACCTGATTTGTCAGGGCAGAATTAGGCTTTCCACGGGACTCAGTTGAGGACGTAGCCCTGGCGGACCATCATATTCCCGGCTTGTGGTGTGGGGGTCCTAGGAAGGTGTTGGTAGAATGATCGGACAGGCAGATTTCTCCCGCCCCGAGGGTCTTCCACAGGGCTAAATTTCCCATTATCATAGTGGGCGGCACCCAGAAGCCTGCGATGTGAAGAAGGAATCCCCTACCTAGAGGGCTACCAGGGCAGGCAACCGGGGATAGAAGTCTGAAGAAGCACCCTCGGGTTAGGGTTAGGCCGATGCACATGGGAGGCCCTACCGGCCCTTGCTGAGGGATCATCAAACTCCTGGTTCCCGCTTCAGGTGGGCGCTCCTTGGAGCTGTGTCCCAAGGGGTGCATGCAGATTTCACCTGTTCTACGGATTCAGCTCATTTCTAAAGGGCAAACGTTCCCATTGGGATCTATGGACATTGTGCGGTGCACCTCAGGGTTCCCGCATCTGCAGAGTTCATGGACCAGGCTACTGAGGACAGAAGCTGAGCATGGGACAGGGCTTTGCATCAGGATTACCGTGAAGGTTATTTCACAAGTGAATGCTGTTGGTAACACCTGGGTGAGTCAGTGGGTTAGGCCACTGCCTTCAGCTCAGGACATGAGATGAGTCCTGGGATGGAGCCCCACATCGGGCTGTCTCCTCAGCAGGGAGCCTTCCTTCCCTTCTCTGGGCGTGCAACAGTGCCTACATCTTTTCGCTCCCTGCAAAGTGAAAAAGTAAAATCTTGAAGCAATAAATAAACAAATAAATAAATAATAAATATATAAAAGAGAGGGCATGATTTCCTATTGGAATCTAGGTCATTTGTGCGGGGCAGCTCAGGGTTCCCCCATGGGGAGAGTTTGGGAACCAGGCCTTTGAGGACAGAAGACTGAGCACATGACTTGGGCTTCGCATTATGCTAAGGCTGAAGGTCATTGCTATAGGGTATGCTTTCCAGAACACCTGTGTACCTCATTGGATGTGACCTCTTGCCTCGGCCCAGGTCAAGATCCCAGGGAAGAGGAATCTAGTTTGACACCGGGCCCTCCCCACTGCAGGGAGCCTTATTCCCCCTTCCTTCACACAAAAACACAGCCTACTTGTGATCTCAGACTGTCCAACAAATAAATGAAATCATTATTAAAAAAAAATACATATTCAGGCATGTTTTATATAGTGATCAAGTGCAATTCTGCAGTGTGGCTCAGGGTTCTTCCAACGGGAGATTTTGGGAACCAGGCCTCTGAGCTTGGAAGGCTGAGCAGCCGGCAACGGCTTCATGTGAGGCATAGGGTTAGGTTTAGGGTTAGGGTTAGGATTAGGGTTATGTTTAGGTGAGGGTTAGATTAAGGGTTAGGGTTATGTCTTAGGAACAAGGCATGTCGGAACTGGCCACACAATACTGGCACACCAAGGGCTGAGTTGAGGGTGGGACTCAGCAGAATCCTCAGGCGATGGAATTTTGGATGGGACAGGCCAAGAGGGTGGAATGCCCTCAGGGGAGCATGCTGGTTTCTATATATGTGAAGGTACTGGATAGCACAGTAGGAAAGGTTCAGTTTCTGCCTGAGAGGCTTAGTCCTTCCTTCAGACTGACTTTCCCATCCACAGGAGGACCTGGGTTCAGTCCTCCGGTGGCCAGAGTCTGATCACGTAACCTAGGCTTAGGGTTTGGCTCTTGGAGAATGGCTGACCTGATTTGTCAGGGCAGAATTAGGCTTTCCACGGGACTCAGTTGAGGACGTAGCCCTGGCGGACCATCATATTCCCGGATTGTGGTGTGGGGGTCCTAGGAAGGTGTTGGTAGAATGATCGGACAGGCAGATTTCTCCCACCCCGAGGGTCTTCCACAGGGCTAAATTTCCCATTATCATAGTGGGCGGCACCCAGAAGCCTGCGATGTGAAGAAGGAATCCCCTACCTAGAGGGCTACCAGGGCAGGCAACCGGGGATAGAAGTCTGAAGAAGCACCCTCGGGTTAGGGTTAGGCCGATGCACATGGGAGGCCCTACCGGCCCTTGCTGAGGGATCATCAAACTCCTGGTTCCCGCTTCAGGTGGGCGCTCCTTGTAGCTGTGTCCCAAGGGGTGCATGCAGATTTCACCTGTTCTACGGATTCAGCTCATTTCTAAAGGGCAAACGTTCCCATTGGGATCTATGGACATTGTGCGGTGCACCTCAGGGTTCCCGCATCTGCAGAGTTCATGGACCAGGCTACTGAGGACAGAAGCTGAGCATGGGACAGGGGCTTTGCATCAGGATTACCGTGAAGGTTATTTCACAAGTGAATGCTGTTGGTAACACCTGGGTGAGTCAGTGGGTTAGGCCACTGCCTTCAGCTCAGGACATGAGATGAGTCCTGGGATGGAGCCCCACATCGGGCTGTCTCCTCAGCAGGGAGCCTTCCTTCCCTTCTCTGGGCGTGCAACAGTGCCTACATCTTTTCGCTCCCTGCAAAGTGAAAAAGTAAAATCTTGAAGCAATAAATAAACAAATAAATAAATAATAAATATATAAAAGAGAGGGCATGATTTCCTATTGGAATCTAGGTCATTTGTGCGGGGCAGCTCAGGGTTCCCCCATGGGGAGAGTTTGGGAACCAGGCCTTTGAGGACAGAAGACTGAGCACATGACTTGGGCTTCGCATTATGCTAAGGCTGAAGGTCATTGCTATAGGGTATGCTTTCCAGAACACCTGTGTACCTCATTGGATGTGACCTGTTGCCTCGGCCCAGGTCAAGATCCCAGGGAAGAGGAATCTAGTTTGACACCGGGCCCTCCCCACTGCAGGGAGCCTTATTCCCCCTTCCTTCACACAAAAACACAGCCTACTTGTGATCTCAGACTGTCCAACAAATAAATGAAATCATTATTAAAAAAATATATATTCAGGCATGTTTTATATAGTGATCAAGTGCAATTCTGCAGTGTGGCTCAGGGTTCTTCCATCGGGAGATTTTGGGAACCAGGCCTCTGAGCTTGGAAGGCTGAGCAGCCGGCAACGGCTTCATGTGAGGTATAGGGTTAGGGTTAGGGTTAGGGTTATGTTTAGGTGAGGGTTAGAGTAAGGGTTAGGGTTATGTCTTAGGAACAAGGCATGTCGGAACTGGCCACACAATACTGGCACACCAAGGGCTGAGTTGAGGGTGGGACTCAGCAGAATCCTCAGGCGATGGAATTTTGGACGGGACAGGCCAAGAGGGTGGAATGCCCTCAGGGGAGCATGCTGGTTTCTATATATCTGAAGGTACTGGATAGCACAGTAGGAAAGGTTCAGTTTCTGCCTGAGAGGCTGAGTCCTTCCTACAGACTGACTTTCCCATCCACAGGAGGACCTGGGTTCAGTCCTCCGGTGGCCAGAGTCTGATCACGTAACCTAGGCTTAGGGTTTGGCTCTTGGAGAATGGCTGACCTGATTTGTCAGGGCAGAATTAGGCTTTCCACGGGACTCAGTTGAGGACGTAGCCCTGGCGGACCATCATATTCCCGGATTGTGGTGTGGGGGTCCTAGGAAGGTGTTGGTAGAATGATCGGACAGGCAGATTTCTCCCGCCCCGAGGGTCTTCCACAGGGCTAAATTTCCCATTATCATAGTGGGCGGCACCCAGAAGCCTGCGATGTGAAGAAGGAATCCCCTACCTAGAGGGCTACCAGGGCAGGCAACCGGGGATAGAAGTCTGAAGAAGCACCCTCGGGTTAGGGTTAGGCCGATGCACATGGGAGGCCCTACCGGCCCTTGCTGAGGGATCATCAAACTCCTGGTTCCCGCTTCAGGTGGGCGCTCCTTGGAGCTGTGTCCCAAGGGGTGCATGCAGATTTCACCTGTTCTACGGATTCAGCTCATTTCTAAAGGGCAAACGTTCCCATTGGGATCTATGGACATTGTGCGGTGCACCTCAGGGTTCCCGCATCTGCAGAGTTCATGGACCAGGCTACTGAGGACAGAAGCTGAGCATGGGACAGGGGCTTTGCATCAGGATTACCGTGAAGGTTATTTCACAAGTGAATGCTGTTGGTAACACCTGGGTGAGTCAGTGGGTTAGGCCACTGCCTTCAGCTCAGGACATGAGATGAGTCCTGGGATGGAGCCCTACATCGGGCTGTCTCCTCAGCAGGGAGCCTTCCTTCCCTTCTCTGGGCGTGCAACAGTGCCTACATCTTTTCGCTCCCTGCAAAGTGAAAAAGTAAAATCTTGAAGCAATAAATAAACAAATAAATAAATATTAAATATATAAAAGAGAGGGCATGATTTCCTATTGGAATCTAGGTCATTTGTGCGGGGCAGCTCAGGGTTCCACCATGGAGAGAGTTTGGGAACCAGGCCTTTGAGGACAGAAGACTGAGCACATGACTTGGGCTTTGCGTTATGCTAAGGCTGAAGGTCATTGCTATAGGGTATATTTTCCAGAACACCTGTGTACCTCATTGGATGTGACCTCTTGCCTCGGCCCAGGTCAAGATCCCAGGGAAGAGGAATCTAGTTTGACACCAGGTCCTCACCACTGCAGGGAGCCTTATTCCCGTTTTCTTCACACAAAAACACAGCCTACTTGTGATCTCAGACTGTCCAACAAATAAATGAAATCATTATTAAAAAAAATATATATTCAGGCATGTTTTATATAGTGATCAAGTTCAAAACTGCAGTGCGGCTCAGGGTTCTTCCATCGGGAGATTTTGGGAACCAGGCCTCTGAGCTTGGAAGGCTGAGCAGCCGGCAACGGCTTCATGTGAGGTATAGGGTTAGGGTTAGGGTTATGTTTAGGTGAGGGTTAGAGTAAGGGTTAGGGTTATGTCTTAGGAACAAGGCATGTCGGAACTGGCCACACAATACTGGCACACCAAGGGCTGAGTTGAGGGTGGGACTCAGCAGAATCCTCAGGCGATGGAATTTTGGACGGGACAGGCCAAGAGGGTGGAATGCCCTCAGGGGAGCATGCTGGTTTCTATATATCTGAAGGGACTGGATAGCACAGTAGGAAAGGCTCAGTGTCTGCCTGAGAGGCTGAGTCCTTCCTACAGACTGACTTTCCCATCCACAGGAGGACCTGGGTTCAGTCCTCCGGTGGCCAGAGTCTGATCACGTAACCTAGGCTTAGGTTTTGGCTCTTAGAGAATGGCTGACCTGATTTGTCAGGGCAGAATTAGGCTTTCCACGGGACTCAGTTGAGGACGTAGCCCTGGCGGACCATCATATTCCCGGATTGTGGTGTGGGGGTCCTAGGAAGGTGTTGGTAGAATGATCGGACAGGCAGATTTCTCCCGCCCCGAGGGTCTTCCACAGGGCTAAATTTCCCATTATCATAGTGGGCGGCACCCAGAAGCCTGCGATGTGAAGAAGGAATCCCCTACCTAGAGGGCTACCAGGGCAGGCAACCGGGGATAGAAGTCTGAAGAAGCACCCTCGGGTTAGGGTTAGGCCGATGCACATGGGAGGCCCTACCGGCCCTTGCTGAGGGATCATCAAACTCCTGGTTCCCGCTTCAGGTGGGCGCTCCTTGGAGCTGTGTCCCAAGGGGTGCATGCAGATTTCACCTGTTCTACGGATTCAGCTCATTTCTAAAGGGCAAACGTTCCCATTGGGATCTATGGACATTGTGCGGTGCACCTCAGGGTTCCCGCATCTGCAGAGTTCATGGACCAGGCTACTGAGGACAGAAGCTGAGCATGGGACAGGGGCTTTGCATCAGGATTACCGTGAAGGTTATTTCACAAGTGAATGCTGTTGGTAACACCTGGGTGAGTCAATGGGTTAGGCCACTGCCTTCAGCTCAGGACATGAGATGAGTCCTGGGATGGAGCCCCACATCGGGCTGTCTCCTCAGCAGGGAGCCTTCCTTCCCTTCTCTGGGCGTGCAACAGTGCCTACATCTTTTCGCTCCCTGCAAAGTGAAAAAGTAAAATCTTGAAGCAATAAATAAACAAATAAATAAATAATAAATATATAAAAGAGAGGGCATGATTTCCTATTGGAATCTAGGTCATTTGTGCGGGGCAGCTCAGGGTTCCCCCATGGGGAGAGTTTGGGAACCAGGCCTTTGAGGACAGAAGACTGAGCACATGACTTGGGCTTCGCATTATGCTAAGGCTGAAGGTCATTGCTATAGGGTATGCTTTCCAGAACACCTGTGTACCTCATTGGATGTGACCTGTTGCCTCGGCCCAGGTCAAGATCCCAGGGAAGAGGAATCTAGTTTGACACCGGGCCCTCCCCACTGCAGGGAGCCTTATTCCCCCTTCCTTCACACAAAAACACAGCCTACTTGTGATCTCAGACTGTCCAACAAATAAATGAAATCATTATTAAAAAAAAATACATATTCAGGCATGTTTTATATAGTGATCAAGTGCAATTCTGCAGTGTGGCTCAGGGTTCTTCCATCGGGAGATTTTGGGAACCAGGCCTCTGAGCTTGGAAGGCTGAGCAGCCGGCAACGGCTTCATGTGAGGCATAGGGTTAGGTTTAGGGTTAGGGTTAGGGTTAGGGTTATGTTTAGGTGAGGGTTAGACTAAGGGTTAGGGTTATGTCTTAGGAACAAGGCATGTCGGAACTGGCCACACAATACTGGCACACCAAGGGCTGAGTTGAGGGTGGGACTCAGCAGAATCCTCAGGCGTTGGAATTTTGGACGGGACAGGCCAAGAGGGTGGAATGCCCTCAGGGGAGCATGCTGGTTTCTATATATCTGAAGGGACTGGATAGCACAGTATGAAAGGCTCAGTTTCTGCCTGAGAGGCTGAGTCCTTCCTACAGACTGACTTTCCCATCCACAGGAGGACCTGGGTTCAGTCCTCCGGTGGCCAGAGTCTGATCACGTAACCTAGGCTTAGGGTTTGGCTCTTGGAGAATGGCTGACCTGATTTGTCAGGGCAGAATTAGGCTTTCCACGGGACTCAGTTGAGGACGTAGCCCTGGCGGACCATCATATTCCCGGATGTGGTGTGGGGGTCCTAGGAATGTGTTGGTAGAATGATCGGACAGGCAGATTTCTCCCGCCCCGAGGGTCTTCCACAGGGCTAAATTTCCCATTATCATAGTGGGCGGCACCCAGAAGCCTGCGATGTGAAGAAGGAATCCCCTACCTAGAGGGCTACCAGGGCAGGCAACCGGGGATAGAAGTCTGAAGAAGCACCCTCGGGTTAGGGTTAGGCCGATGCACATGGGAGGCCCTACCGGCCCTTGCTGAGGGATCATCAAACTCCTGGTTCCCGCTTCAGGTGGGCGCTCCTTGGAGCTGTGTCCCAAGGGGTGCATGCAGATTTCACCTGTTCTACGGATTCAGCTCATTTCTAAAGGGCAAACGTTCCCATTGGGATCTATGGACATTGTGCGGTGCACCTCAGGGTTCCCGCATCTGCAGAGTTCATGGACCAGGCTACTGAGGACAGAAGCTGAGCATGGGACAGGGGCTTTGCATCAGGATTACCGTGAAGGTTATTTCACAAGTGAATGCTGTTGGTAACACCTGGGTGAGTCAGTGGGTTAGGCCACTGCCTTCAGCTCAGGACATGAGATGAGTCCTGGGATGGAGCCCCACATCGGGCTGTCTCCTCAGCAGGGAGCCTTCCTTCCCTTCTCTGGGCGTGCAACAGTGCCTACATCTTTTCGCTCCCTGCAAAGTGAAAAAGTAAAATCTTGAAGCAATAAATAAACAAATAAATAAATAATAAATATATAAAAGAGAGGGCATGATTTCCTATTGGAATCTAGGTCATTTGTGCGGGGCAGCTCAGGGTTCCCCCATGGGGAGAGTTTGGGAACCAGGCCTTTGAGGACAGAAGACTGAGCACATGACTTGGGCTTCGCATTATGCTAAGGCTGAAGGTCATTGCTATAGGGTATGCTTTCCAGAACACCTGTGTACCTCATTGGATGTGACCTCTTGCCTCGGCCCAGGTCAAGATCCCAGGGAAGAGGAATCTAGTTTGACACCGGGCCCTCCCCACTGCAGGGAGCCTTATTCCCCCTTCCTTCACACAAAAACACAGCCTACTTGTGATCTCAGACTGTCCAACAAATAAATGAAATCATTATTAAAAAAAAATACATATTCAGGCATGTTTTATATAGTGATCAAGTGCAATTCTGCAGTGTGGCTCAGGGTTCTTCCATCGGGAGATTTTGGGAACCAGGCCTCTGAGCTTGGAATGCTGAGCAGCCGGCAACGGCTTCATGTGAGGCATAGGGTTAGGTTTAGGGTTAGGGTTAGGGTTAGGGTTATGTTTAGGTGAGGGTTAGAGTAAGGGTTAGGGTTATGTCTTAGGAACAAGGCATGTCGGAACTGGCCACACAATACTGGCACACCAAGGGCTGAGTTGAGGGTGGGACTCAGCAGAATCCTCAGGCGATGGAATTTTGGACGGGACAGGCCAAGAGGGTGGAATGCCCTCAGGGGAGCATGCTGGTTTCGATATATCTGAAGGGACTGGATAGCACAGTAGGAAAGGTTCAGTTTCTGCCTGAGAGGCTGAGTCCTTCCTACAGACTGACTTTCCCATCCACAGGAGGACCTGGGTTCAGTCCTCCGGTGGCCAGAGTCTGATCACGTAACCTAGGCTTAGGGTTTGGCTCTTGGAGAATGGCTGACCTGATTTGTCAGGGCAGAATTAGGCTTTCCACGGGACTCAGTTGAGGACGTAGCCCTGGCGGACCATCATATTCCCGGATTGTGGTGTGGGGGTCCTAGGAAGGTGTTGGTAGAATGATCGGACAGGCAGATTTCTCCCGCCCCGAGGGTCTTCCACAGGGCTAAATTTCCCATTATCATAGTGGGCGGCACCCAGAAGCCTGCGATGTGAAGAAGGAATCCCCTACCTAGAGGGCTACCAGGGCAGGCAACCGGGGATAGAAGTCTGAAGAAGCACCCTCGGGTTAGGGTTAGGCCGATGCACATGGGAGGCCCTACCGGCCCTTGCTGAGGGATCATCAAACTCCTGGTTCCCGCTTCAGGTGGGCGCTCCTTGGAGCTGTGTCCCAAGGGGTGCATGCAGATTTCACCTGTTCTACGGATTCAGCTCATTTCTAAAGGGCAAACGTTCCCATTGGGATCTATGGACATTGTGCGGTGCACCTCAGGGTTCCCGCATCTGCAGAGTTCATGGACCAGGCTACTGAGGACAGAAGCTGAGCATGGGACAGGGGCTTTGCATCAGGATTACCGTGAAGGTTATTTCACAAGTGAATGCTGTTGGTAACACCTGGGTGAGTCAGTGGGTTAGGCCACTGCCTTCAGCTCAGGACATGAGATGAGTCCTGGGATGGAGCCCCACATCGGGCTGTCTCCTCAGCAGGGAGCCTTCCTTCCCTTCTCTGGGCGTGCAACAGTGCCTACATCTTTTCGCTCCCTGCAAAGTGAAAAAGTAAAATCTTGAAGCAATAAATAAACAAATAAATAAATAATAAATATATAAAAGAGAGGGCATGATTTCCTATTGGAATCTAGGTCATTTGTGCGGGGCAGCTCAGGGTTCCCCCATGGGGAGAGTTTGGGAACCAGGCCTTTGAGGACAGAAGACTGAGCACATGACTTGGGCTTCGCATTATGCTAAGGCTGAAGGTCATTGCTATAGGGTATGCTTTCCAGAACACCTGTGTACCTCATTGGATGTGACCTCTTGCCTCGGCCCAGGTCAAGATCCCAGGGAAGAGGAATCTAGTTTGACACCGGGCCCTCCCCACTGCAGGGAGCCTTATTCCCCCTTCCTTCACACAAAAACACAGCCTACTTGTGATCTCAGACTGTCCAACAAATAAATGAAATCATTATTAAAAAAAAATACATATTCAGGCATGTTTTATATAGTGATCAAGTGCAATTCTGCAGTGTGGCTCAGGGTTCTTCCATCGGGAGATTTTGGGAACCAGGCCTCTGAGCTTGGAAGGCTGAGCAGCCGGCAACGGCTTCATGTGAGGCATAGGGTTAGGTTTAGGGTTAGGGTTAGGGTTAGGGTTATGTTTAGGTGAGGGTTAGAGTAAGGGTTAGGGTTATGTCTTAGGAACAAGGCATTTCGGAACTGGCCACACAATACTGGCACACCAAGGGCTGAGTTGAGGGTGGGACTCAGCAGAATCCTCAGGCGATGGAATTTTGGACGGGACAGGCCAAGAGGGTGGAATGCCCTCAGGGGAGCATGCTGGTTTCTATATATCTGAAGGGACTGGATAGCACAGTAGGAAAGGTTAAGTTTCTGCCTGAGAGGCTGAGTCCTTCCTACAGACTGACTTTCCCATCCACAGGAGGACCTGGGTTCAGTCCTCCGGTGGCCAGAGACTGATCACGTAACCTAGGCTTAGGGTTTGGCTCTTGGAGAATGGCTGACCTGATTTGTCAGGGCAGAATTAGGCTTTCCACGGGACTCAGTTGAGGACGTAGCCCTGGCGGACCATCATATTCCCGGATGTGGTGTGGGGGTCCTAGGAATGTGTTGGTAGAATGATCGGACAGGCAGATTTCTCCCGCCCCGAGGGTCTTCCACAGGGCTAAATTTCCCATTATCATAGTGGGCGGCACCCAGAAGCCTGCGATGTGAAGAAGGAATCCCCTACCTAGAGGGCTACCAGGGCAGGCAACCGGGGATAGAAGTCTGAAGAAGCACCCTCGGGTTAGGGTTAGGCCGATGCACATGGGAGGCCCTACCGGCCCTTGCTGAGGGATCATCAAACTCCTGGTTCCCGCTTCAGGTGGGCGCTCCTTGGAGCTGTGTCCCAAGGGGTGCATGCAGATTTCACCTGTTCTACGGATTCAGCTCATTTCTAAAGGGCAAACGTTCCCATTGGGATCTATGGACATTGTGCGGTGCACCTCAGGGTTCCCGCATCTGCAGAGTTCATGGACCAGGCTACTGAGGACAGAAGCTGAGCATGGGACAGGGGCTTTGCATCAGGATTACCGTGAAGGTTATTTCACAAGTGAATGCTGTTGGTAACACCTGGGTGAGTCAGTGGGTTAGGCCACTGCCTTCAGCTCAGGACATGAGATGAGTCCTGGGATGGAGCCCCACATCGGGCTGTCTCCTCAGCAGGGAGCCTTCCTTCCCTTCTCTGGGCGTGCAACAGTGCCTACATCTTTTCGCTCCCTGCAAAGTGAAAAAGTAAAATCTTGAAGCAATAAATAAACAAATAAATAAATAATAAATATATAAAAGAGAGGGCATGATTTCCTATTGGAATCTAGGTCATTTGTGCGGGGCAGCTCAGGGTTCCCCCATGGGGAGAGTTTGGGAACCAGGCCTTTGAGGACAGAAGACTGAGCACATGACTTGGGCTTCGCATTATGCTAAGGCTGAAGGTCATTGCTATAGGGTATGCTTTCCAGAACACCTGTGTACCTCATTGGATGTGACCTGTTGCCTCGGCCCAGGTCAAGATCCCAGGGAAGAGGAATCTAGTTTGACACCGGGCCCTCCCCACTGCAGGGAGCCTTATTCCCCCTTCCTTCACACAAAAACACAGCCTACTTGTGATCTCAGACTGTCCAACAAATAAATGAAATCATTATTAAAAAAAAATACATATTCAGGCATGTTTTATATAGTGATCAAGTGCAATTCTGCAGTGTGGCTCAGGGTTCTTCCATCGGGAGATTTTGGGAACCAGGCCTCTGAGCTTGGAAGGCTGAGCAGCCGGCAACGGCTTCATGTGAGGCATAGGGTTAGGTTTAGGGTTAGGGTTAGGGTTAGGGTTATGTTTAGGTGAGGGTTAGAGTAAGGGTTAGGGTTATGTCTTAGGAACAAGGCATGTCGGAACTGGCCACACAATACTGGCACACCAAGGGCTGAGTTGAGGGTGGGACTCAGCAGAATCCTCAGGCGATGGAATTTTGGACGGGACAGGCCAAGAGGGTGGAATGCCCTCAGGGGAGCATGCTGGTTTCTATATATCTGAAGGTACTGGATAGCACAGTAGGAAAGGTTCAGTTTCTGCCTGAGAGGCTGAGTCCTTCCTACAGACTGACTTTCCCATCCACAGGAGGACCTGGGTTCAGTCCTCCGGTGGCCAGAGTCTGATCACGTAACCTAGGCTTAGGGTTTGGCTCTTGGAGAATGGCTGACCTGATTTGTCAGGGCAGAATTAGGCTTTCCACGGGACTCAGTTGAGGACGTAGCCCTGGCGGACCATCATATTCCCGGCTTGTGGTGTGGGGGTCCTAGGAAGGTGTTGGTAGAATGATCGGACAGGCAGATTTCTCCCGCCCCGAGGGTCTTCCACAGGGCTAAATTTCCCATTATCATAGTGGGCGTCACCCAGAAGCCTGCGATGTGAAGAAGGAATCCCCTACCTAGAGGGCTACCAGGGCAGGCAACCGGGGATAGAAGTCTGAAGAAGCACCCTCGGGTTAGGGTTAGGCCGATGCACATGGGAGGCCCTACCGGCCCTTGCTGAGGGATCATCAAACTCCTGGTTCCCGCTTCAGGTGGGCGCTCCTTGGAGCTGTGTCCCAAGGGGTGCATGCAGATTTCACCTGTTCTACGGATTCAGCTCATTTCTAAAGGGCAAACGTTCCCATTGGGATCTATGGACATTGTGCGGTGCACCTCAGGGTTCCCGCATCTGCAGAGTTCATGGACCAGGCTACTGAGGACAGAAGCTGAGCATGGGACAGGGGCTTTGCATCAGGATTACCGTGAAGGTTATTTCACAAGTGAATGCTGTTGGTAACACCTGGGTGAGTCAGTGGGTTAGGCCACTGCCTTCAGCTCAGGACATGAGATGAGTCCTGGGATGGAGCCCCACATCGGGCTGTCTCCTCAGCAGGGAGCCTTCCTTCCCTTCTCTGGGCGTGCAACAGTGCCTACATCTTTTCGCTCCCTGCAAAGTGAAAAAGTAAAATCTTGAAGCAATAAATAAACAAATAAATAAATAATAAATATATAAAAGAGAGGGCATGATTTCCTATTGGAATCTAGGTCATTTGTGCGGGGCAGCTCAGGGTTCCCCCATGGGGAGAGTTTGGGAACCAGGCCTTTGAGGACAGAAGACTGAGCACATGACTTGGGCTTCGCATTATGCTAAGGCTGAAGGTCATTGCTATAGGGTATGCTTTCCAGAACACCTGTGTACCTCATTGGATGTGACCTCTTGCCTCGGCCCAGGTCAAGATCCCAGGGAAGAGGAATCTAGTTTGACACCGGGCCCTCCCCACTGCAGGGAGCCTTATTCCCCCTTCCTTCACACAAAAACACAGCCTACTTGTGATCTCAGACTGTCCAACAAATAAATGAAATCATTATTAAAAAAAATACATATTCAGGCATGTTTTATATAGTGATCAAGTGCAATTCTGCAGTGTGGCTCAGGGTTCTTCCATCGGGAGATTTTGGGAACCAGGCCTCTGAGCTTGGAAGGCTGAGCAGCCGGCAACGGCTTCATGTGAGGCATAGGGTTAGGTTTAGGGTTAGGGTTAGGGTTAGGGTTATGTTTAGGTGAGGGTTAGAGTAAGGGTTAGGGTTATGTCTTAGGAACAAGGCATTTCGGAACTGGCCACACAATACTGGCACACCAAGGGCTGAGTTGAGGGTGGGACTCAGCAGAATCCTCAGGCGATGGAATTTTGGACGGGACAGGCCAAGAGGGTGGAATGCCCTCAGGGGAGCATGCTGGTTTCTATATATCTGAAGGGACTGGATAGCACAGTAGGAAAGGTTAAGTTTCTGCCTGAGAGGCTGAGTCCTTCCTACAGACTGACTTTCCCATCCACAGGAGGACCTGGGTTCAGTCCTCCGGTGGCCAGAGACTGATCACGTAACCTAGGCTTAGGGTTTGGCTCTTGGAGAATGGCTGACCTGATTTGTCAGGGCAGAATTAGGCTTTCCACGGGACTCAGTTGAGGACGTAGCCCTGGCGGACCATCATATTCCCGGATGTGGTGTGGGGGTCCTAGGAATGTGTTGGTAGAATGATCGGACAGGCAGATTTCTCCCGCCCCGAGGGTCTTCCACAGGGCTAAATTTCCCATTATCATAGTGGGCGGCACCCAGAAGCCTGCGATGTGAAGAAGGAATCCCCTACCTAGAGGGCTACCAGGGCAGGCAACCGGGGATAGAAGTCTGAAGAAGCACCCTCGGGTTAGGGTTAGGCCGATGCACATGGGAGGCCCTACCGGCCCTTGCTGAGGGATCATCAAACTCCTGGTTCCCGCTTCAGGTGGGCGCTCCTTGGAGCTGTGTCCCAAGGGGTGCATGCAGATTTCACCTGTTCTACGGATTCAGCTCATTTCTAAAGGGCAAACGTTCCCATTGGGATCTATGGACATTGTGCGGTGCACCTCAGGGTTCCCGCATCTGCAGAGTTCATGGACCAGGCTACTGAGGACAGAAGCTGAGCATGGGACAGGGGCTTTGCATCAGGATTACCGTGAAGGTTATTTCACAAGTGAATGCTGTTGGTAACACCTGGGTGAGTCAGTGGGTTAGGCCACTGCCTTCAGCTCAGGACATGAGATGAGTCCTGGGATGGAGCCCCACATCGGGCTGTCTCCTCAGCAGGGAGCCTTCCTTCCCTTCTCTGGGCGTGCAACAGTGCCTACATCTTTTCGCTCCCTGCAAAGTGAAAAAGTAAAATCTTGAAGCAATAAATAAACAAATAAATAAATAATAAATATATAAAAGAGAGGGCATGATTTCCTATTGGAATCTAGGTCATTTGTGCGGGGTAGCTCAGGGTTCCCCCATGGGGAGAGTTTGGGAACCAGGCCTTTGAGGACAGAAGACTGAGCACATGACTTGGGCTTCGCATTATGCTAAGGCTGAAGGTCATTGCTATAGGGTATGCTTTCCAGAACACCTGTGTACCTCATTGGATGTGACCTGTTGCCTCGGCCCAGGTCAAGATCCCAGGGAAGAGGAATCTAGTTTGACACCGGGCCCTCCCCACTGCAGGGAGCCTTATTCCCCCTTCCTTCACACAAAAACACAGCCTACTTGTGATCTCAGACTGTCCAACAAATAAATGAAATCATTATTAAAAAAAAATACATATTCAGGCATGTTTTATATAGTGATCAAGTGCAATTCTGCAGTGTGGCTCAGGGTTCTTCCATCGGGAGATTTTGGGAACCAGGCCTCTGAGCTTGGAAGGCTGAGCAGCCGGCAACGGCTTCATGTGAGGCATAGGGTTAGGTTTAGGGTTAGGGTTAGGGTTAGGGTTATGTTTAGGTGAGGGTTAGAGTAAGGGTTAGGGTTATGTCTTAGGAACAAGGCATGTCGGAACTGGCCACACAATACTGGCACACCAAGGGCTGAGTTGAGGGTGGGACTCAGCAGAATCCTCAGGCGATGGAATTTTGGACGGGACAGGCCAAGAGGGTGGAATGCCCTCAGGGGAGCATGCTGGTTTCTATATATCTGAAGGTACTGGATAGCACAGTAGGAAAGGTTCAGTTTCTGCCTGAGAGGCTGAGTCCTTCCTACAGACTGACTTTCCCATCCACAGGAGGACCTGGGTTCAGTCCTCCGGTGGCCAGAGTCTGATCACGTAACCTAGGCTTAGGGTTTGGCTCTTGGAGAATGGCTGACCTGATTTGTCAGGGCAGAATTAGGCTTTCCACGGGACTCAGTTGAGGACGTAGCCCTGGCGGACCATCATATTCCCGGATTGTGGTGTGGGTGTCCTAGGAAGGTGTTGGTAGAATGATCGGACAGGCAGATTTCTCCCGCCCCGAGGGTCTTCCACAGGGCTAAATTTCCCATTATCATAGTGGGCGGCACCCAGAAGCCTGCGATGTGAAGAAGGAATCCCCTACCTAGAGGGCTACCAGGGCAGGCAACCGGGGATAGAAGTCTGAAGAAGCACCCTCGGGTTAGGGTTAGGCCGATGCACATGGGAGGCCCTACCGGCCCTTGCTGAGGGATCATCAAACTCCTGGTTCCCGCTTCAGGTGGGCGCTCCTTGGAGCTGTGTCCCAAGGGGTGCATGCAGATTTCACCTGTTCTACGGATTCAGCTCATTTCTAAAGGGCAAACGTTCCCATTGGGATCTATGGACATTGTGCGGTGCACCTCAGGGTTCCCGCATCTGCAGAGTTCATGGACCAGGCTACTGAGGACAGAAGCTGAGCATGGGACAGGGGCTTTGCATCAGGATTACCGTGAAGGTTATTTCACAAGTGAATGCTGTTGGTAACACCTGGGTGAGTCAGTGGGTTAGGCCACTGCCTTCAGCTCAGGACATGAGATGAGTCCTGGGATGGAGCCCCACATCGGGCTGTCTCCTCAGCAGGGAGCCTTCCTTCCCTTCTCTGGGCGTGCAACAGTGCCTACATCTTTTCGCTCCCTGCAAAGTGAAAAAGTAAAATCTTGAAGCAATAAATAAACAAATAAATAAATAATAAATATATAAAAGAGAGGGCATGATTTCCTATTGGAATCTAGGTCATTTGTGCGGGGCAGCTCAGGGTTCCCCCATGGGGAGAGTTTGGGAACCAGGCCTTTGAGGACAGAAGACTGAGCACATGACTTGGGCTTCGCATTATGCTAAGGCTGAAGGTCATTGCTATAGGGTATGCTTTCCAGAACACCTGTGTACCTCATTGGATGTGACCTGTTGCCTCGGCCCAGGTCAAGATCCCAGGGAAGAGGAATCTAGTTTGACACTGGGCCCTCCCCACTGCAGGGAGCCTTATTCCCCCTTCCTTCACACAAAAACACAGCCTACTTGTGATCTCAGACTGTCCAACAAATAAATGAAATCATTATTAAAAAAAAATACATATTCAGGCATGTTTTATATAGTGATCAAGTGCAATTCTGAAGTGTGGCTCAGGGTTCTTCCATCGGGAGATTTTGGGAACCAGGCCTCTGAGCTTGGAAGGCTGAGCAGCCGGCAACGGCTTCATGTGAGGCATAGGGTTAGGTTTAGGGTTAGGGTTAGGGTTAGGGTTATGTTTAGGTGAGGGTTAGAGTAAGGGTTAGGGTTATGTCTTAGGAACAAGGCATGTCGGAACTGGCCACACAATACTGGCACACCAAGGGCTGAGTTGAGGGTGGGACTCAGCAGAATCCTCAGGCGATGGAATTTTGGACGGGACAGGCCAAGAGGGTGGAATGCCCTCAGGGGAGCATGCTGGTTTCTATATATCTGAAGGGACTGGATAGCACAGTAGGAAAGGTTCAGTTTCTGCCTGAGAGGCTGAGTCCTTCCTACAGACTGACTTTCCCATCCACAGGAGGACCTGGGTTCAGTCCTCCGGTGGCCAGAGTCTGATCACGTAACCTAGGCTTAGGGTTTGGCTCTTGGAGAATGGCTGACCTGATTTGTCAGGGCAGAATTAGGCTTTCCACGGGACTCAGTTGAGGACGTAGCCCTGGCGGACCATCATATTCCCGGATTGTGGTGTGGGGGTCCTAGGAAGGTGTTGGTAGAATGATCGGACAGGCAGATTTCTCCCGCCCCGAGGGTCTTCCACAGGGCTAAATTTCCCATTATCATAGTGGGCGGCACCCAGAAGCCTGCGATGTGAAGAAGGAATCCCCTACCTAGAGGGCTACCAGGGCAGGCAACCGGGGATAGAAGTCTGAAGAAGCACCCTCGGGTTAGGGTTAGGCCGATGCACATGGGAGGCCCTACCGGCCCTTGCTGAGGGATCATCAAACTCCTGGTTCCCGCTTCAGGTGGGCGCTCCTTGGAGCTGTGTCCCAAGGGGTGCATGCAGATTTCACCTGTTCTACGGATTCAGCTCATTTCTAAAGGGCAAACGTTCCCATTGGGATCTATGGACATTGTGCGGTGCACCTCAGGGTTCCCGCATCTGCAGAGTTCATGGACCAGGCTACTGAGGACAGAAGCTGAGCATGGGACAGGGGCTTTGCATCAGGATTACCGTGAAGGTTATTTCACAAGTGAATGCTGTTGGTAACACCTGGGTGAGTCAGTGGGTTAGGCCACTGCCTTCAGCTCAGGACATGAGATGAGTCCTGGGATGGAGCCCCACATCGGGCTGTCTCCTCAGCAGGGAGCCTTCCTTCCCTTCTCTGGGCGTGCAACAGTGCCTATATCTTTTCGCTCCCTGCAAAGTGAAAAAGTAAAATCTTGAAGCAATAAATAAACAAATAAATAAATAATAAATATATAAAAGAGAGGGCATGATTTCCTATTGGAATCTAGGTCATTTGTGCGGGGCAGCTCAGGGTTCCCCCATGGGGAGAGTTTGGGAACCAGGCCTTTGAGGACAGAAGACTGAGCACATGACTTGGGCTTCGCATTATGCTAAGGCTGAAGGTCATTGCTATAGGGTATGCTTTCCAGAACACCTGTGTACCTCATTGGATGTGACCTGTTGCCTCGGCCCAGGTCAAGATCCCAGGGAAGAGGAATCTAGTTTGACACCGGGCCCTCCCCACTGCAGGGAGCCTTATTCCCCCTTCCTTCACACAAAAACACAGCCTACTTGTGATCTCAGACTGTCCAACAAATAAATGAAATCATTATTAAAAAAAATACATATTCAGGCATGTTTTATATAGTGATCAAGTGCAATTCTGCAGTGTGGCTCAGGGTTCTTCCATCGGGAGATTTTGGGAACCAGGCCTCTGAGCTTGGAAGGCTGAGCAGCCGGCAACGGCTTCATGTGAGGCATAGGGTTAGGTTTAGGGTTAGGGTTAGGGTTAGGGTTATGTTTAGGTGAGGGTTAGAGTAAGGGTTAGGGTTATGTCTTAGGAACAAGGCATGTCGGAACTGGCCACACAATACTGGCACACCAAGGGCTGAGTTGAGGGTGGGACTCAGCAGAATCCTCAGGCGATGGAATTTTGGACGGGACAGGCCAAGAGGGTGGAATGCCCTCAGGCGAGCATGCTGGTTTCTATATATCTGAAGGGACTGGATAGCACAGTAGGAAAGGTTAAGTTTCTGCCTGAGAGGCTGAGTCCTTCCTACAGACTGACTTTCCCATCCACAGGAGGACCTGGGTTCAGTCCTCCGGTGGCCAGAGTCTGATCACGTAACCTAGGCTTAGGGTTTGGCTCTTGGAGAATGGCTGACCTGATTTGTCAGGGCAGAATTAGGCTTTCCACGGGACTCAGTTGAGGACGTAGCCCTGGCGGACCATCATATTCCCGGATTGTGGTGTGGGGGTCCTAGGAAGGTGTTGGTAGAATGATCGGACAGGCAGATTTCTCCCGCCCCGAGGGTCTTCCACAGGGCTAAATTTCCCATTATCATAGTGGGCGGCACCCAGAAGCCTGCGATGTGAAGAAGGAATCCCCTACCTAGAGGGCTACCAGGGCAGGCAACCGGGGATAGAAGTCTGAAGAAGCACCCTCGGGTTAGGGTTAGGCCGATGCACATGGGAGGCCCTACCGGCCCTTGCTGAGGGATCATCAAACTCCTGGTTCCCGCTTCAGGTGGGCGCTCCTTGGAGCTGTGTCCCAAGGGGTGCATGCAGATTTCACCTGTTCTACGGATTCAGCTCATTTCTAAAGGGCAAACGTTCCCATTGGGATCTATGGACATTGTGCGGTGCACCTCAGGGTTCCCGCATCTGCAGAGTTCATGGACCAGGCTACTGAGGACAGAAGCTGAGCATGGGACAGGGGCTTTGCATCAGGATTACCGTGAAGGTTATTTCACAAGTGAATGCTGTTGGTAACACCTGGGTGAGTCAGTGGGTTAGGCCACTGCCTTCAGCTCAGGACATGAGATGAGTCCTGGGATGGAGCCCCACATCGGGCTGTCTCCTCAGCAGGGAGCCTTCCTTCCCTTCTCTGGGCGTGCAACAGTGCCTACATCTTTTCGCTCCCTGCAAAGTGAAAAAGTAAAATCTTGAAGCAATAAATAAACAAATAAATAAATAATAAATATATAAAAGAGAGGGCATGATTTCCTATTGGAATCTAGGTCATTTGTGCGGGGCAGCTCAGGGTTCCACCATGGGGAGAGTTTGGGAACCAGGCCTTTGACGACAGAAGACTGAGCACATGACTTGGGCTTCGCATTATGCTAAGGCTGAAGGTCATTGCTATAGGGTATGCTTTCCAGAACACCTGTGTACCTCATTGGATGCGACCTCTTGTCTCGGCCCAGGTCAAGATCCCAGGGAAGAGGAATCTAGTTTGACACCGGGCCCTCCCCACTGCAGGGAGCCTTATTCCCCCTTCCTTCACACAAAAACACAGCCTACTTGTGATCTCAGACTGTCCAACAAATAAATGAAATCATTATTAAAAAAAAATACATATTCAGGCATGTTTTATATAGTGATCAAGTGCAATTCTGCAGTGTGGCTCAGGGTTCTTCCATCGGGAGATTTTGGGAACCAGGACTCTGAGCTTGGAAGGCTGAGCAGCCGGCAACGGCTTCATGTGAGGCATAGGGTTAGGTTTAGGGTTAGGGTTAGGGTTAGGGTTATGTTTAGGTGAGGGTTAGAGTAAGGGTTAGGGTTATGTCTTAGGAACAAGGCATGTCGGAACTGGCCACACAATACTGGCACACCAAGGGCTGAGTTGAGGATGGGACTCAGCAGAATCCTCAGGCGATGGAATTTTGGACGGGACAGGCCAAGAGGGTGGAATGCCCTCAGGGGAGCATGCTGGTTTCTATATATCTGAAGGGACTGGATAGCACAGTAGGAAAGGTTCAGTGTCTGCCTGAGAGGCTGAGTCCTTCCTACAGACTGACTTTCCCATCCACAGGAGGACCTGGGTTCAGTCCTCCGGTGGCCAGAGTCTGATCACGTAACCTAGGCTTAGGGTTTGGCTCTTGGAGAATGGCTGACCTGATTTGTCAGGGCAGAATTAGGCTTTCCACGGGACTCAGTTGAGGACGTAGCCCTGGCGGACCATCATATTCCCGGATTGTGGTGTGGGGGTCCTAGGAAGGTGTTGGTAGAATGATCGGACAGGCAGATTTCTCCCGCCCCGAGGGTCTTCCACAGGGCTAAATTTCCCATTATCATAGTGGGCGGCACCCAGAAGCCTGCTATGTGAAGAAGGAATCCCCTACCTAGAGGGCTACCAGGGCAGGCAACCGGGGATAGAAGTCTGAAGAAGCACCCTCGGGTTAGGGTTAGGCCGATGCACATGGGAGGCCCTACCGGCCCTTGCTGAGGGATCATCAAACTCCTGGTTCCCGCTTCAGGTGGGCGCTCCTTGGAGCTGTGTCCCAAGGGGTGCATGCAGATTTCACCTGTTCTACGGATTCAGCTCATTTCTAAAGGGCAAACGTTCCCATTGGGATCTATGGACATTGTGCGGTGCACCTCAGGGTTCCCGCATCTGCAGAGTTCATGGACCAGGCTACTGAGGACAGAAGCTGAGCATGGGACAGGGGCTTTGCATCAGGATTACCGTGAAGGTTATTTCACAAGTGAATGCTGTTGGTAACACCTGGGTGAGTCAGTGGGTTAGGCCACTGCCTTCAGCTCAGGACATGAGATGAGTCCTGGGATGGAGCCCCACATCGGGCTGTCTCCTCAGCAGGGAGCCTTCCTTCCCTTCTCTGGGCGTGCAACAGTGCCTACATCTTTTCGCTCCCTGCAAAGTGAAAAAGTAAAATCTTGAAGCAATAAATAAACAAATAAATAAATAATAAATATATAAAAGAGAGGGCATGATTTCCTATTGGAATCTAGGTCATTTGTGCGGGGCAGCTCAGGGTTCCACCATGGGGAGAGTTTGGGAACCAGGCCTTTGACGACAGAAGACTGAGCACATGACTTGGGCTTCGCATTATGCTAAGGCTGAAGGTCATTGCTATAGGGTATGCTTTCCAGAACACCTGTGTACCTCATTGGATGCGACCTCTTGTCTCGGCCCAGGTCAAGATCCCAGGGAAGAGGAATCTAGTTTGACACCGGGCCCTCCCCACTGCAGGGAGCCTTATTCCCCCTTCCTTCACACAAAAACACAGCCTACTTGTGATCTCAGACTGTCCAACAAATAAATGAAATCATTATTAAAAAAAAATACATATTCAGGCATGTTTTATATAGTGATCAAGTGCAATTCTGCAGTGTGGCTCAGGGTTCTTCCATCGGGAGATTTTGGGAACCAGGACTCTGAGCTTGGAAGGCTGAGCAGCCGGCAACGGCTTCATGTGAGGCATAGGGTTAGGTTTAGGGTTAGGGTTAGGGTTAGGGTTATGTTTAGGTGAGGGTTAGAGTAAGGGTTAGGGTTATGTCTTAGGAACAAGGCATGTCGGAACTGGCCACACAATACTGGCACACCAAGGGCTGAGTTGAGGATGGGACTCAGCAGAATCCTCAGGCGATGGAATTTTGGACGGGACAGGCCAAGAGGGTGGAATGCCCTCAGGGGAGCATGCTGGTTTCTATATATCTGAAGGGACTGGATAGCACAGTAGGAAAGGTTCAGTGTCTGCCTGAGAGGCTGAGTCCTTCCTACAGACTGACTTTCCCATCCACAGGAGGACCTGGGTTCAGTCCTCCGGTGGCCAGAGTCTGATCACGTAACCTAGGCTTAGGGTTTGGCTCTTGGAGAATGGCTGACCTGATTTGTCAGGGCAGAATTAGGCTTTCCACGGGACTCAGTTGAGGACGTAGCCCTGGCGGACCATCATATTCCCGGATTGTGGTGTGGGGGTCCTAGGAAGGTGTTGGTAGAATGATCGGACAGGCAGATTTCTCCCGCCCCGAGGGTCTTCCACAGGGCTAAATTTCCCATTATCATAGTGGGCGGCACCCAGAAGCCTGCTATGTGAAGAAGGAATCCCCTACCTAGAGGGCTACCAGGGCAGGCAACCGGGGATAGAAGTCTGAAGAAGCACCCTCGGGTTAGGGTTAGGCCGATGCACATGGGAGGCCCTACCGGCCCTTGCTGAGGGATCATCAAACTCCTGGTTCCCGCTTCAGGTGGGCGCTCCTTGGAGCTGTGTCCCAAGGGGTGCATGCAGATTTCACCTGTTCTACGGATTCAGCTCATTTCTAAAGGGCAAACGTTCCCATTGGGATCTATGGACATTGTGCGGTGCACCTCAGGGTTCCCGCATCTGCAGAGTTCATGGACCAGGCTACTGAGGACAGAAGCTGAGCATGGGACAGGGGCTTTGCATCAGGATTACCGTGAAGGTTATTTCACAAGTGAATGCTGTTGGTAACACCTGGGTGAGTCAGTGGGTTAGGCCACTGCCTTCAGCTCAGGACATGAGATGAGTCCTGGGATGGAGCCCCACATCGGGCTGTCTCCTCAGCAGGGAGCCTTCCTTCCCTTCTCTGGGCGTGCAACAGTGCCTACATCTTTTCGCTCCCTGCAAAGTGAAAAAGTAAAATCTTGAAGCAATAAATAAACAAATAAATAAATAATAAATATATAAAAGAGAGGGCATGATTTCCTATTGGAATCTAGGTCATTTGTGCGGGGCAGCTCAGGGTTCCCCCATGGGGAGAGTTTGGGAACCAGGCCTTTGAGGACAGAAGACTGAGCACATGACTTGGGCTTCGCATTATGCTAAGGCTGAAGGTCATTGCTATAGGGTATGCTTTCCAGAACACCTGTGTACCTCATTGGATGTGACCTCTTGCCTCGGCCCAGGTCAAGATCCCAGGGAAGAGGAATCTAGTTTGACACCGGGCCCTCCCCACTGCAGGGAGCCTTATTCCCCCTTCCTTCACACAAAAACACAGCCTACTTGTGATCTCAGACTGTCCAACAAATAAATGAAATCATTATTAAAAAAAATACATATTCAGGCATGTTTTATATAGTGATCAAGTGCAATTCTGCAGTGTGGCTCAGGGTTCTTCCATCGGGAGATTTTGGGAACCAGGCCTCTGAGCTTGGAAGGCTGAGCAGCCGGCAACGGCTTCATGTGAGGCATAGGGTTAGGTTTAGGGTTAGGGTTAGGGTAAGGGTTATGTTTAGGTGAGGGTTAGAGTAAGGGTTAGGGTTATGTCTTAGGAACAAGGCATGTCGGAACTGGCCACACAATACTGGCACACCAAGGGCTGAGTTGAGGGTGGGACTCAGCAGAATCCTCAGGCGATGGAATTTTGGACGGGACAGGCCAAGAGGGTGGAATGCCCTCAGGGGAGCATGCTGGTTTCTATATATCTGAAGGGACTGGATAGCACAGTAGGAAAGGTTCAGTTTCTGCCTGAGAGGCTGAGTCCTTCCTACAGACTGACTTTCCCATCCACAGGAGGACCTGGGTTCAGTCCTCCGGTGGCCAGAGTCTGATCACGTAACCTAGGCTTAGGGTTTGGCTCTTGGAGAATGGCTGACCTGATTTGTCAGGGCAGAATTAGGCTTTCCACGGGACTTAGTTGAGGACGTAGCCCTGGCGGACCATCATATTCCCGGATTGTGGTGTGGGGGTCCTAGGAAGTTGTTGGTAGAATGATCGGACAGGCAGATTTCTCCCGCCCCGAGGGTCTTCCACAGGGCTAAATTTCCCATTATCATAGTGGGCGGCACCCAGAAGCCTGCGATGTGAAGAAGGAATCCCCTACCTAGAGGGCTACCAGGGCAGGCAACCGGGGATAGAAGTCTGAAGAAGCACCCTCGGGTTAGGGTTAGGCCGATGCACATGGGAGGCCCTACCGGCCCTTGCTGAGGGATCATCAAACTCCTGGTTCCCGCTTCAGGTGGGCGCTCCTTGGAGCTGTGTCCCAAGGGGTGCATGCAGATTTCACCTGTTCTACGGATTCAGCTCATTTCTAAAGGGCAAACGTTCCCATTGGGATCTATGGACATTGTGCGGTGCACCACAGGGTTTCCGCATCTGCAGAGTTCATGGACCAGGCTACTGAGGACAGAAGCTGAGCATGGGACAGGGGCTTTGCATCAGGATTACCGTGAAGGTTATTTCACAAGTGAATGCTGTTGGTAACACCTGGGTGAGTCAGTGCGTTAGGCCACTGCCTTCAGCTCAGGACATGAGATGAGTCCTGGGATGGAGCCCCACATCGGGCTGTCTCCTCAGCAGGGAGCCTTCCTTCCCTTCTCTGGGCGTGCAACAGTGCCTACATCTTTTCGCTCCCTGCAAAGTGAAAAAGTAAAATCTTGAAGCAATAAATAAACAAATAAATAAATAATAAATATATAAAAGAGAGGGCATGATTTCCTATTGGAATCTAGGTCATTTGTGCGGGGCAGCTCAGGGTTCCCCCATGGGGAGAGTTTGGGAACCAGGCCTTTGAGGACAGAAGACTGAGCACATGACTTGGGCTTCGCATTATGCTAAGGCTGAAGGTCATTGCTATAGGGTATGCTTTCCAGAACACCTGTGTACCTCATTGGATGTGACCTCTTGCCTCGGCCCAGGTCAAGATCCCAGGGAAGAGGAATCTAGTTTGACACCGGGCCCTCCCCACTGCAGGGAGCCTTATTCCCCCTTCCTTCACACAAAAACACAGCCTACTTGTGATCTCAGACTGTCCAACAAATAAATGAAATCATTATTAAAAAAAAATACATATTCAGGCATGTTATATATAGTGATCAAGTGCAATTCTGCAGTGTGGCTCAGGGTTCTTCCATCGGGAGATTTTGGGAACCAGGCCTCTGAGCTTGGAAGTCTGAGCAGCCGGCAACGGCTTCATGTGAGGCATAGGGTTAGGTTTAGGGTTAGGGTTAGGGTTATGTTTAGGTGAGGGTTAGAGTAAGGGTTAGGGTTATGTCTTAGGAACAAGGCATGTCGGAACTGGCCACACAATACTGGCACACCAAGGGCTGAGTTGAGGGTGGGACTCAGCAGAATCCTCAGGCGATGGAATTTTGGACGGGACAGGCCAAGAGGGTGGAATGCCCTCAGGGGAGCATGCTGGTTTCTATATATCTGAAGGGACTGGATAGCACAGTAGGAAAGGTTCAGTTTCTGCCTGAGAGGCTGAGTCCTTCCTACAGACTGACTTTCCCATCCACAGGAGGACCTGGGTTCAGTCCTCCGGTGGCCAGAGTCTGATCACGTAACCTAGGCTTAGGGTTTGGCTCTTGGAGAATGGCTGACCTGATTTGTCAGGGCAGAATTAGGCTTTCCACGGGACTCAGTTGAGGACGTAGCCCTGGCGGACCATCATATTCCCGGATTGTGGTGTGGGGGTCCTAGGAAGGTGTTGGTAGAATGATCGGACAGGCAGATTTCTCCCGCCCCGAGGGTCTTCCACAGGGCTAAATTTCCCATTATCATAGTGGGCGGCACCCAGAAGCCTGCTATGTGAAGAAGGAATCCCCTACCTAGAGGGCTACCAGGGCAGGCAACCGGGGATAGAAGTCTGAAGAAGCACCCTCGGGTTAGGGTTAGGCCGATGCACATGGGAGGCCCTACCGGCCCTTGCTGAGGGATCATCAAACTCCTGGTTCCCGCTTCAGGTGGGCACTCCTTGGAGCTGTGTCCCAAGGGGTGCATGCAGATTTCACCTGTTCTACGGATTCAGCTCATTTCTAAAGGGCAAACGTTCCCATTGGGATCTATGGACATTGTGCGGTGCACCTCAGGGTTCCCGCATCTGCAGAGTTCATGGACCAGGCTACTGAGGACAGAAGCTGAGCATGGGACAGGGGCTTTGCATCAGGATTACCGTGAAGGTTATTTCACAAGTGAATGCTGTTGGTAACACCTGGGTGAGTCAGTGGGTTAGGCCACTGCCTTCAGCTCAGGACATGAGATGAGTCCTGGGATGGAGCCCCACATCGGGCTGTCTCCTCAGCAGGGAGCCTTCCTTCCCTTCTCTGGGCGTGCAACAGTGCCTACATCTTTTCGCTCCCTGCAAAGTGAAAAAGTAAAATCTTGAAGCAATAAATAAACAAATAAATAAATAATAAATATATAAAAGAGAGGGCATGATTTCCTATTGGAATCTAGGTCATTTGTGCGGGGCAGCTCAGGGTTCCCCCATGGGGAGAGTTTGGGAACCAGGCCTTTGAGGACAGAAGACTGAGCACATGACTTGGGCTTCGCATTATGCTAAGGCTGAAGGTCATTGCTATAGGGTATGCTTTCCAGAACACCTGTGTACCTCATTGGATGTGACCTCTTGCCTCGGCCCAGGTCAAGATCCCAGGGAAGAGGAATCTAGTTTGACACCGGGCCCTCCCCACTGCAGGGAGCCTTATTCCCCCTTCCTTCACACAAAAACACAGCCTACTTGTGATCTCAGACTGTCCAACAAATAAATGAAATCATTATTAAAAAAAAATACATATTCAGGCATGTTTTATATAGTGATCAAGTGCAATTCTGCAGTGTGGCTCAGGGTTCTTCCATCGGGAGATTTTGGGAACCAGGCCTCTGAGCTTGGAAGGCTGAGCAGCCGGCAACGGCTTCATGTGAGGCATAGGGTTAGGTTTAGGGTTAGGGTTAGGGTTAGGGTTATGTTTAGGTGAGGGTTAGAGTAAGGGTTAGGGTTATGTCTTAGGAACAAGGCATGTCGGAACTGGCCACACAATACTGGCACACCAAGGGCTGAGTTGAGGGTGGGACTCAGCAGAATCCTCAGGCGATGGAATTTTGGACGGGACAGGCCAAGAGGGTGGAATGCCCTCAGGGGAGCATGCTGGTTTCTATATATCTGAAGGGACTGGATAGCACAGTAGGAAAGGTTCAGTTTCTGCCTGAGAGGCTGAGTCCTTCCTACAGACTGACTTTCCCATCCACAGGAGGACCTGGGTTCAGTCCTCCGGTGGCCAGAGTCTGATCACGTAACCTAGGCTTAGGGTTTGGCTCTTGGAGAATGGCTGACCTGATTTGTCAGGGCAGAATTAGGCTTTCCACGGGACTTAGTTGAGGACGTAGCCCTGGCGGACCATCATATTCCCGGATTGTGGTGTGGGGGTCCTAGGAAGGTGTTGGTAGAATGATCGGACAGGCAGATTTCTCCCGCCCCGAGGGTCTTCCACAGGGCTAAATTTCCCATTATCATAGTGGGCGGCACCCAGAAGCCTGCGATGTGAAGAAGGAATCCCCTACCTAGAGGGCTACCAGGGCAGGCAACCGGGGATAGAAGTCTGAAGAAGCACCCTCGGGTTAGGGTTAGGCCGATGCACATGGGAGGCCCTACCGGCCCTTGCTGAGGGATCATCAAACTCCTGGTTCCCGCTTCAGGTGGGCGCTCCTTGGAGCTGTGTCCCAAGGGGTGCATGCAGATTTCACCTGTTCTACGGATTCAGCTCATTTCTAAAGGGCAAACGTTCCCATTGGGATCTATGGACATTGTGCGGTGCACCTCAGGGTTCCCGCATCTGCAGAGTTCATGGACCAGGCTACTGAGGACAGAAGCTGAGCATGGGACAGGGGCTTTGCATCAGGATTACCGTGAAGGTTATTTCACAAGTGAATGCTGTTGGTAACACCTGGGTGAGTCAGTGCGTTAGGCCACTGCCTTCAGCTCAGGACATGAGATGAGTCCTGGGATGGAGCCCCACATCGGGCTGTCTCCTCAGCAGGGAGCCTTCCTTCCCTTCTCTGGGCGTGCAACAGTGCCTACATCTTTTCGCTCCCTGCAAAGTGAAAAAGTAAAATCTTGAAGCAATAAATAAACAAATAAATAAATAATAAATATATAAAAGAGAGGGCATGATTTCCTATTGGAATCTAGGTCATTTGTGCGGGGCAGCTCAGGGTTCCCCCATGGGGAGAGTTTGGGAACCAGGCCTTTGAGGACAGAAGACTGAGCACATGACTTGGGCTTCGCATTATGCTAAGGCTGAAGGTCATTGCTATAGGGTATGCTTTCCAGAACACCTGTGTACCTCATTGGATGTGACCTCTTGCCTCGGCCCAGGTCAAGATCCCAGGGAAGAGGAATCTAGTTTGACACCGGGCCCTCCCCACTGCAGGGAGCCTTATTCCCCCTTCCTTCACACAAAAACACAGCCTACTTGTGATCTCAGACTGTCCAACAAATAAATGAAATCATTATTAAAAAAAAATACATATTCAGGCATGTTTTATATAGTGATCAAGTGCAATTCTGCAGTGTGGCTCAGGGTTCTTCCATCGGGAGATTTTGGGAACCAGGCCTCTGAGCTTGGAAGGCTGAGCAGCCGGCAACGGCTTCATGTGAGGCATAGGGTTAGGTTTAGGGTTAGGGTTAGGGTTAGGGTTATGTTTAGGTGAGGGTTAGAGTAAGGGTTAGGGTTATGTCTTAGGAACAAGGCATGTCGGAACTGGCCACACAATACTGGCACACCAAGGGCTGAGTTGAGGGTGGGACTCAGCAGAATCCTCAGGCGATGGAATTTTGGACGGGACAGGCCAAGAGGGTGGAATGCCCTCAGGGGAGCATGCTGGTTTCTATATATCTGAAGGGACTGGATAGCACAGTAGGAAAGGTTCAGTTTCTGCCTGAGAGGCTGAGTCCTTCCTACAGACTGACTTTCCCATCCACAGGAGGACCTGGGTTCAGTCCTCCGGTGGCCAGAGTCTGATCACGTAACCTAGGCTTAGGGTTTGGCTCTTGGAGAATGGCTGACCTGATTTGTCAGGGCAGAATTAGGCTTTCCACGGGACTCAGTTGAGGACGTAGCCCTGGCGGACCATCATATTCCCGGATTGTGGTGTGGGGGTCCTAGGAAGGTGTTGGTAGAATGATCGGACAGGCAGATTTCTCCCGCCCCGAGGGTCTTCCACAGGGCTAAATTTCCCATTATCATAGTGGGCGGCACCCAGAAGCCTGCGATGTGAAGAAGGAATCCCCTACCTAGAGGGCTACCAGGGCAGGCAACCGGGGATAGAAGTCTGAAGAAGCACCCTCGGGTTAGGGTTAGGCCGATGCACATGGGAGGCCCTACCGGCCCTTGCTGAGGGATCATCAAACTCCTGGTTCCCGCTTCAGGTGGGCGCTCCTTGGAGCTGTGTCCCAAGGGGTGCATGCAGATTTCACCTGTTCTACGGATTCAGCTCATTTCTAAAGGGCAAACGTTCCCATTGGGATCTATGGACATTGTGCGGTGCACCTCAGGGTTCCCGCATCTGCAGAGTTCATGGACCAGGCTACTGAGGACAGAAGCTGAGCATGGGACAGGGGCTTTGCATCAGGATTACCGTGAAGGTTATTTCACAAGTGAATGCTGTTGGTAACACCTGGGTGAGTCAGTGCGTTAGGCCACTGCCTTCAGCTCAGGACATGAGATGAGTCCTGGGATGGAGCCCCACATCGGGCTGTCTCCTCAGCAGGGAGCCTTCCTTCCCTTCTCTGGGCGTGCAACAGTGCCTACATCTTTTCGCTCCCTGCAAAGTGAAAAAGTAAAATCTTGAAGCAATAAATAAACAAATAAATAAATAATAAATATATAAAAGAGAGGGCATGATTTCCTATTGGAATCTAGGTCATTTGTGCGGGGCAGCTCAGGGTTCCCCCATGGGGAGAGTTTGGGAACCAGGCCTTTGAGGACAGAAGACTGAGCACATGACTTGGGCTTCGCATTATGCTAAGGCTGAAGGTCATTGCTATAGGGTATGCTTTCCAGAACACCTGTGTACCTCATTGGATGTGACCTCTTGCCTCGGCCCAGGTCAAGATCCCAGGGAAGAGGAATCTAGTTTGACACCGGGCCCTCCCCACTGCAGGGAGCCTTATTCCCCCTTCCTTCACACAAAAACACAGCCTACTTGTGATCTCAGACTGTCCAACAAATAAATGAAATCATTATTAAAAAAAAAATACATATTCAGGCATGTTTTATATAGTGATCAAGTGCAATTCTGCAGTGTGGCTCAGGGTTCTTCCATCGGGAGATTTTGGGAACCAGGCCTCTGAGCTTGGAAGGCTGAGCAGCCGGCAACGGCTTCATGTGAGGCATAGGGTTAGGTTTAGGGTTAGGGTTAGGGTTAGGGTTATGTTTAGGTGAGGGTTAGAGTAAGGGTTAGGGTTATGTCTTAGGAACAAGGCATGTCGGAACTGGCCACACAATACTGGCACACCAAGGGCTGAGTTGAGGGTGGGACTCAGCAGAATCCTCAGGCGATGGAATTTTGGACGGGACAGGCCAAGAGGGTGGAATGCCCTCAGGGGAGCATGCTGGTTTCTATATATCTGAAGGGACTGGATAGCTCAGTAGGAAAGGTTCAGTGTCTGCCTGAGAGGCTGAGTCCTTCCTACAGACTGACTTTCCCATCCACAGGAGGACCTGGGTTCAGTCCTCCGGTGGCCAGAGTCTGATCACGTAACCTAGGCTTAGGGTTTGGCTCTTGGAGAATGGCTGACCTGATTTGTCAGGGCAGAATTAGGCTTTCCACGGGACTCAGTTGAGGACGTAGCCCTGGCGGACCATCATATTCCCGGATTGTGGTGTGGGGGTCCTAGGAAGGTGTTGGTAGAATGATCGGACAGGCAGATTTCTCCCGCCCCGAGGGTCTTCCACAGGGCTAAATTTCCCATTATCATAGTGGGCGGCACCCAGAAGCCTGCGATGTGAAGAAGGAATCCCCTACCTAGAGGGCTACCAGGGCAGGCAACCGGGGATAGAAGTCTGAAGAAGCACCCTCGGGTTAGGGTTAGGCCGATGCACATGGGAGGCCCTACCGGCCCTTGCTGAGGGATCATCAAACTCCTGGTTCCCGCTTCAGGTGGGCGCTCCTTGGAGCTGTGTCCCAAGGGGTGCATGCAGATTTCACCTGTTCTACGGATTCAGCTCATTTCTAAAGGGCAAACGTTCCCATTGGGATCTATGGACATTGTGCGGTGCACCTCAGGGTTCCCGCATCTGCAGAGTTCATGGACCAGGCTACTGAGGACAGAAGCTGAGCATGGGACAGGGGCTTTGCATCAGGATTACCGTGAAGGTTATTTCACAAGTGAATGCTGTTGGTAACACCTGGGTGAGTCAGTGCGTTAGGCCAATGCCTTCAGCTCAGGACATGAGATGAGTCCTGGGATGGAGCCCCACATCGGGCTGTCTCCTCAGCAGGGAGCCTTCCTTCCCTTCTCTGGGCGTGCAACAGTGCCTACATCTTTTCGCTCCCTGCAAAGTGAAAAAGTAAAATCTTGAAGCAATAAATAAACAAATAAATAAATAATAAATATATAAAAGAGAGGGCATGATTTCCTATTGGAATCTAGGTCATTTGTGCGGGGCAGCTCAGGGTTCCACCATGGGGAGAGTTTGGGAACCAGGCCTTTGACGACAGAAGACTGAGCACATGACTTGGGCTTCGCATTATGCTAAGGCTGAAGGTCATTGCTATAGGGTATGCTTTCCAGAACACCTGTGTACCTCATTGGATGTGACCTCTTGCCTCGGCCCAGGTCAAGATCCCAGGGAAGAGGAATCTAGTTTGACACCGGGCCCTCCCCACTGCAGGGAGCCTTATTCCCCCTTCCTTCACACAAAAACACAGCCTACTTGTGATCTCAGACTGTCCAACAAATAAATGAAATCATTATTAAAAAAAAAATACATATTCAGGCATGTTTTATATAGTGATCAAGTGCAATTCTGCAGTGTGGCTCAGGGTTCTTCCATCGGGAGATTTTGGGAACCAGGCCTCTGAGCTTGGAAGGCTGAGCAGCCGGCAACGGCTTCATGTGAGGCATAGGGTTAGGTTTAGGGTTAGGGTTAGGGTTAGGGTTATGTTTAGGTGAGGGTTAGAGTAAGGGTTAGGGTTATGTCTTAGGAACAAGGCATGTCGGAACTGGCCACACAATACTGGCACACCAAGGGCTGAGTTGAGGGTGGGACTCAGCAGAATCTTCAGGCGATGGAATTTTGGACGGGACAGGCCAAGAGGGTGGAATGCCCTCAGGGGAGCATGCTGGTTTCTATATATCTGAAGGGACTGGATAGCACAGTAGGAAAGGTTCAGTTTCTGCCTGAGAGGCTGAGTCCTTCCTACAGACTGACTTTCCCATCCACAGGAGGACCTGGGTTCAGTCCTCCGGTGGCCAGAGTCTGATCACGTAACCTAGGCTTAGGGTTTGGCTCTTGGAGAATGGCTGACCTGATTTGTCAGGGCAGAATTAGGCTTTCCACGGGACTCAGTTGAGGACGTAGCCCTGGCGGACCATCATATTCCCGGCTTGTGGTGTGGGGGTCCTAGGAAGGTGTTGGTAGAATGATCGGACAGGCAGATTTCTCCCGCCCCGAGGGTCTTCCACAGGGCTAAATTTCCCATTATCATAGTGGGCGGCACCCAGAAGCCTGCGATGTGAAGAAGGAATCCCCTACCTAGAGGGCTACCAGGGCAGGCAACCGGGGATAGAAGTCTGAAGAAGCACCCTCGGGTTAGGGTTAGGCCGATGCACATGGGAGGCCCTACCGGCCCTTGCTGAGGGATCATCAAACTCCTGGTTCCCGCTTCAGGTGGGCGCTCCTTGGAGCTGTGTCCCAAGGGGTGCATGCAGATTTCACCTGTTCTACGGATTCAGCTCATTTCTAAAGGGCAAACATTCCCATTGGGATCTATGGACATTGTGCGGTGCACCTCAGGGTTCCCGCATCTGCAGAGTTCATGGACCAGGCTACTGAGGACAGAAGCTGAGCATGGGACAGGGCTTTGCATCAGGATTACCGTGAAGGTTATTTCACAAGTGAATGCTGTTGGTAACACCTGGGTGAGTCAGTGGGTTAGGCCACTGCCTTCAGCTCAGGACATGAGATGAGTCCTGGGATGGAGCCCCACATCGGGCTGTCTCCTCAGCAGGGAGCCTTCCTTCCCTTCTCTGGGCGTGCAACAGTGCCTACATCTTTTCGCTCCCTGCAAAGTGAAAAAGTAAAATCTTGAAGCAATAAATAAACAAATAAATAAATAATAAATATATAAAAGAGAGGGCATGATTTCCTATTGGAATCTAGGTCATTTGTGCGGGGCAGCTCAGGGTTCCCCCATGGGGAGAGTTTGGGAACCAGGCCTTTGAGGACAGAAGACTGAGCACATGACTTGGGCTTCGCATTATGCTAAGGCTGAAGGTCATTGCTATAGGGTATGCTTTCCAGAACACCTGTGTACCTCATTGGATGTGACCTCTTGCCTCGGCCCAGGTCAAGATCCCAGGGAAGAGGAATCTAGTTTGACACCGGGCCCTCCCCACTGCAGGGAGCCTTATTCCCCCTTCCTTCACACAAAAACACAGCCTACTTGTGATCTCAGACTGTCCAACAAATAAATGAAATCATTATTAAAAAAAAAATACATATTCAGGCATGTTTTATATAGTGATCAAGTGCAATTCTGCAGTGTGGCTCAGGGTTCTTCCATCGGGAGATTTTGGGAACCAGGCCTCTGAGCTTGGAAGGCTGAGCAGCCGGCAACGGCTTCATGTGAGGCATAGGGTTAGGTTTAGGGTTAGGGTTAGGGTTAGGGTTATGTTTAGGTGAGGGTTAGAGTAAGGGTTAGGGTTATGTCTTAGGAACAAGGCATGTCGGAACTGGCCACACAATACTGGCACACCAAGGGCTGAGTTGAGGGTGGGACTCAGCAGAATCCTCAGGCGATGGAATTTTGGACGGGACAGGCCAAGAGGGTGGAATGCCCTCAGGGGAGCATGCTGGTTTCTATATATCTGAAGGGACTGGATAGCACAGTAGGAAAGGTTCAGTGTCTGCCTGAGAGGCTGAGTCCTTCCTACAGACTGACTTTCCCATCCACAGGAGGACCTGGGTTCAGTCCTCCGGTGGCCAGAGTCTGATCACGTAACCTAGGCTTAGGGTTTGGCTCTTGGAGAATGGCTGACCTGATTTGTCAGGGCAGAATTAGGCTTTCCACGGGACTCAGTTGAGGACGTAGCCCTGGCGGACCATCATATTCCCGGATTGTGGTGTGGGGGTCCTAGGAAGGTGTTGGTAGAATGATCGGACAGGCAGATTTCTCCCGCCCCGAGGGTCTTCCACAGGGCTAAATTTCCCATTATCATAGTGGGCGGCACCCAGAAGCCTGCGATGTGAAGAAGGAATCCCCTACCTAGAGGGCTACCAGGGCAGGCAACCGGGGATAGAAGTCTGAAGAAGCACCCTCGGGTTAGGGTTAGGCCGATGCACATGGGAGGCCCTACCGGCCCTTGCTGAGGGATCATCAAACTCCTGGTTCCCGCTTCAGGTGGGCGCTCCTTGGAGCTGTGTCCCAAGGGGTGCATGCAGATTTCACCTGTTCTACGGATTCAGCTCATTTCTAAAGGGCAAACGTTCCCATTGGGATCTATGGACATTGTGCGGTGCACCTCAGGGTTCCCGCATCTGCAGAGTTCATGGACCAGGCTACTGAGGACAGAAGCTGAGCATGGGACAGGGGCTTTGCATCAGGATTACCGTGAAGGTTATTTCACAAGTGAATGCTGTTGGTAACACCTGGGTGAGTCAGTGCGTTAGGCCACTGCCTTCAGCTCAGGACATGAGATGAGTCCTGGGATGGAGCCCCACATCGGGCTGTCTCCTCAGCAGGGAGCCTTCCTTCCCTTCTCTGGGCGTGCAACAGTGCCTACATCTTTTCGCTCCCTGCAAAGTGAAAAAGTAAAATCTTGAAGCAATAAATAAACAAATAAATAAATAATAAATATATAAAAGAGAGGGCATGATTTCCTATTGGAATCTAGGTCATTTGTGCGGGGCAGCTCAGGGTTCCACCATGGGGAGAGTTTGGGAACCAGGCCTTTGACGACAGAAGACTGAGCACATGACTTGGGCTTCGCATTATGCTAAGGCTGAAGGTCATTGCTATAGGGTATGCTTTCCAGAACACCTGTGTACCTCATTGGATGTGACCTCTTGCCTCGGCCCAGGTCAAGATCCCAGGGAAGAGGAATCTAGTTTGACACCGGGCCCTCCCCACTGCAGGGAGCCTTATTCCCCCTTCCTTCACACAAAAACACAGCCTACTTGTGATCTCAGACTGTCCAACAAATAAATGAAATCATTATTAAAAAAAAAATACATATTCAGGCATGTTTTATATAGTGATCAAGTGCAATTCTGCAGTGTGGCTCAGGGTTCTTCCATCGGGAGATTTTGGGAACCAGGCCTCTGAGCTTGGAAGGCTGAGCAGCCGGCAACGGCTTCATGTGAGGCATAGGGTTAGGTTTAGGGTTAGGGTTAGGGTTAGGGTTATGTTTAGGTGAGGGTTAGAGTAAGGGTTAGGGTTATGTCTTAGGAACAAGGCATGTCGGAACTGGCCACACAATACTGGCACACCAAGGGCTGAGTTGAGGGTGGGACTCAGCAGAATCCTCAGGCGATGGAATTTTGGACGGGACAGGCCAAGAGGGTGGAATGCCCTCAGGGGAGCATGCTGGTTTCTATATATCTGAAGGGACTGGATAGCACAGTAGGAAAGGTTCAGTTTCTGCCTGAGAGGCTGAGTCCTTCCTACAGACTGACTTTCCCATCCACAGGAGGACCTGGGTTCAGTCCTCCGGTGGCCAGAGTCTGATCACGTAACCTAGGCTTAGGGTTTGGCTCTTGGAGAATGGCTGACCTGATTTGTCAGGGCAGAATTAGGCTTTCCACGGGACTCAGTTGAGGACGTAGCCCTGGCGGACCATCATATTCCCGGCTTGTGGTGTGGGGGTCCTAGGAAGGTGTTGGTAGAATGATCGGACAGGCAGATTTCTCCCGCCCCGAGGGTCTTCCACAGGGCTAAATTTCCCATTATCATAGTGGGCGGCACCCAGAAGCCTGCGATGTGAAGAAGGAATCCCCTACCTAGAGGGCTACCAGGGCAGGCAACCGGGGATAGAAGTCTGAAGAAGCACCCTTGGGTTAGGGTTAGGCCGATGCACATGGGAGGCCCTACCGGCCCTTGCTGAGGGATCATCAAACTCCTGGTTCCCGCTTCAGGTGGGCGCTCCTTGGAGCTGTGTCCCAAGGGGTGCATGCAGATTTCACCTGTTCTACGGATTCAGCTCATTTCTAAAGGGCAAACATTCCCATTGGGATCTATGGACATTGTGCGGTGCACCTCAGGGTTCCCGCATCTGCAGAGTTCATGGACCAGGCTACTGAGGACAGAAGCTGAGCATGGGACAGGGCTTTGCATCAGGATTACCGTGAAGGTTATTTCACAAGTGAATGCTGTTGGTAACACCTGGGTGAGTCAGTGGGTTAGGCCACTGCCTTCAGCTCAGGACATGAGATGAGTCCTGGGATGGAGCCCCACATCGGGCTGTCTCCTCAGCAGGGAGCCTTCCTTCCCTTCTCTGGGCGTGCAACAGTGCCTACATCTTTTCGCTCCCTGCAAAGTGAAAAAGTAAAATCTTGAAGCAATAAATAAACAAATAAATAAATAATAAATATATAAAAGAGAGGGCATGATTTCCTATTGGAATCTAGGTCATTTGTGCGGGGCAGCTCAGGGTTCCCCCATGGGGAGAGTTTGGGAACCAGGCCTTTGAGGACAGAAGACTGAGCACATGACTTGGGCTTCGCATTATGCTAAGGCTGAAGGTCATTGCTATAGGGTATGCTTTCCAGAACACCTGTGTACCTCATTGGATGTGACCTCTTGCCTCGGCCCAGGTCAAGATCCCAGGGAAGAGGAATCTAGTTTGACACCGGGCCCTCCCCACTGCAGGGAGCCTTATTCCCCCTTCCTTCACACAAAAACACAGCCTACTTGTGATCTCAGACTGTCCAACAAATAAATGAAATCATTATTAAAAAAAAATACATATTCAGGCATGTTTTATATAGTGATCAAGTGCAATTTGCAGTGTGGCTCAGGGTTCTTCCATCGGGAGATTTTGGGAACCAGGCCTCTGAGCTTGGAATGCTGAGCAGCCGGCAACGGCTTCATGTGAGGCATAGGGTTAGGTTTAGTGTTAGGGTTAGGATTAGGGTTATGTTTAGGTGAGGGTTAGAGTAAGGGTTAGGGTTATGTCTTAGGAACAAGGCATGTCGGAACTGGCCACACAATACTGGCACACCAAGGGCTGAGTTGAGGGTGGGACTCAGCAGAATCCTCAGGCGATGGAATTTTGGCCGGGACAGGCCAAGAGGGTGGAATGCCCTCAGGGGAGCATGCTGGTTTCTATATATGTGAAGGTACTGGATAGCACAGTAGGAAAGGTTCAGTTTCTGCCTGAGAGGCTTAGTCCTTCCTTCAGACTGACTTTCCCATCCACAGGAGGACCTGGGTTCAGTCCTCCGGTGGCCAGAGTCTGATCACGTAACCTAGGCTTAGGGTTTGGCTCTTGGAGAATGGCTGACCTGATTTGTCAGGGCAGAATTAGGCTTTCCACGGGACTCAGTTGAGGACGTAGCCCTGGCGGACCATCATATTCCCGGATTGTGGTGTGGGGGTCCTAGGAAGGTGTTGGTAGAATGATCGGACAGGCAGATTTCTCCCGCCCCGAGGGTCTTCCACAGGGCTAAATTTCCCATTATCATAGTGGGCGGCACCCAGAAGCCTGCGATGTGAAGAAGGAATCCCCTACCTAGAGGGCTACCAGGGCAGGCAACCGGGGATAGAAGTCTGAAGAAGCACCCTCGGGTTAGGGTTAGGCCGATGCACATGGGAGGCCCTACCGGCCCTTGCTGAGGGATCATCAAACTCCTGGTTCCCGCTTCAGGTGGGCGCTCCTTGGAGCTGTGTCCCAAGGGGTGCATGCAGATTTCACCTGTTCTACGGATTCAGCTCATTTCTAAAGGGCAAACGTTCCCATTGGGATCTATGGACATTGTGCGGTGCACCTCAGGGTTCCCGCATCTGCAGAGTTCATGGACCAGGCTACTGAGGACAGAAGCTGAGCATGGGACAGGGGCTTTGCATCAGGATTACCGTGAAGGTTATTTCACAAGTGAAAGCTGTTGGTAACACCTGGGTGAGTCAGTGGGTTAGGCCACTGCCTTCAGCTCAGGACATGAGATGAGTCCTGGGATGGAGCCCCACATCGGGCTGTCTCCTCAGCAGGGAGCCTTCCTTCCCTTCTCTGGGCGTGCAACAGTGCCTACATCTTTTCGCTCCCTGCAAAGTGAAAAAGTAAAATCTTGAAGCAATAAATAAACAAATAAATAAATAATAAATATATAAAAGAGAGGGCATGATTTCCTATTGGAATCTAGGTCATTTGTGCGGGGCAGCTCAGGGTTCCCCCATGGGGAGAGTTTGGGAACCAGGCCTTTGAGGACAGAAGACTGAGCACATGACTTGGGCTTCGCATTATGCTAAGGCTGAAGGTCATTGCTATAGGGTATGCTTTCCAGAACACCTGTGTACCTCATTGGATGTGACCTCTTGCCTCGGCCCAGGTCAAGATCCCAGGGAAGAGGAATCTAGTTTGACACCGGGCCCTCCCCACTGCAGGGAGCCTTATTCCCCCTTCCTTCACACAAAAACAGAGCCTACTTGTGATCTCAGACTGTCCAACAAATAAATGAAATCATTATTAAAAAAATTACATATTCAGGCATGTTTTATATAGTGATCAAGTGCAATTCTGCAGTGTGGCTCAGGGTTCTTCCATCGGGAGATTTTGGGAACCAGGCCTCTGAGCTTGGAAGGCTGAGCAGCCGGCAACGGCTTCATGTGAGGCATAGGGTTAGGTTTAGGGTTAGGGTTAGGGTTAGGGTTATGTTTAGGTGAGGGTTAGAGTAAGGGTTAGGGTTATGTCTTAGGAACAAGGCATGTCGGAACTGGCCACACAATACTGGCACACCACGGGCTGAGTTGAGGGTGGGACTCAGCAGAATCCTCAGGCGATGGAATTTTGGACGGGACAGGCTAAGAGGGTGTAATGCCCTCAGGGGAGCATGCTGGTTTCTATATATCTGAAGGTACTGGATAGCACAGTAGGAAAGGTTCAGTTTCTGCCTGAGAGGCTGAGTCCTTCCTACAGACTGACTTTCCCATCCACAGGAGGACCTGGGTTCAGTCCTCCGGTGGCCAGAGTCTGATCACGTAACCTAGGCTTAGGGTTTGGCTCTTGGAGAATGGCTGACCTGATTTGTCAGGGCAGAATTAGGCTTTCCACGGGACTCAGTTGAGGACGTAGCCCTGGCGGACCATCATATTCCCGGCTTGTGGTGTGGGGGTCCTAGGAAGGTGTTGGTAGAATGATCGGACAGGCAGATTTCTCCCGCCCCGAGGGTCTTCCACAGGGCTAAATTTCCCATTATCATAGTGGGCGGCACCCAGAAGCCTGCGATGTGAAGAAGGAATCCCCTACCTAGAGGGCTACCAGGGCAGGCAACCGGGGATAGAAGTCTGAAGAAGCACCCTCGGGTTAGGGTTAGGCTGATGCACATGGGAGGCCCTACCGGCCCTTGCTGAGGGATCATCAAACTCCTGGTTCCCGCTTCAGGTGGGCGCTCCTTGGAGCTGTGTCCCAAGGGGTGCATGCAGATTTCACCTGTTCTACGGATTCAGCTCATTTCTAAAGGGCAAACGTTCCCATTGGGATCTATGGACATTGTGCGGTGCACCTCAGGGTTCCCGCATCTGCAGAGTTCATGGACCAGGCTACTGAGGACAGAAGCTGAGCATGGGACAGGGGCTTTGCATCAGGATTACCGTGAAGGTTATTTCACAAGTGAAAGCTGTTGGTAACACCTGGGTGAGTCAGTGGGTTAGGCCACTGCCTTCAGCTCAGGACATGAGATGAGTCCTGGGATGGAGCCCCACATCGGGCTGTTTCCTCAGCAGGGAGCCTTCCTTCCCTTCTCTGGGCGTGCAACAGTGCCTACATCTTTTCGCTCCCTGCAAAGTGAAAAAGTAAAATCTTGAAGCAATAAATAAACAAATAAATAAATAATAAATATATAAAAGAGAGGGCATGATTTCCTATTGGAATCTAGGTCATTTGTGCGGGGCAGCTCAGGGTTCCTCCATGGGGAGAGTTTGGGAACCAGGCCTTTGAGGACAGAAGACTGAGCACATGACTTGGGCTTCGCATTATGCTAAGGCTGAAGGTCATTGCTATAGGGTATGCTTTCCAGAACACCTGTGTACCTCATTGGATGTGACCTGTTGCCTCGGCCCAGGTCAAGATCCCAGGGAAGAGGAATCTAGTTTGACACCGGGCCCTCCCCACTGCAGGGAGCCTTATTCCCCCTTCCTTCACACAAAAACACAGCCTACTTGTGATCTCAGACTGTCCAACAAATAAATGAAATCATTATTAAAAAAAAATACATATTCAGGCATGTTTTATATAGTGATCAAGTGCAATTCTGCAGTGTGGCTCAGGGTTCTTCCATCGGGAGATTTTGGGAACCAGGCCTCTGAGCTTGGAAGGCTGAGCAGCCGGCAACGGCTTCATGTGAGGCATAGGGTTAGGTTTAGGGTTAGGGTTAGGGTTAGGGTTATGTTTAGGTGAGGGTTAGAGTAAGGGTTAGGGTTATGTCTTAGGAACAAGGCATGTCGGAACTGGCCACACAATACTGGCACACCAAGGGCTGAGTTGAGGGTGGGACTCAGCAGAATCCTCAGGCGATGGAATTTTGGACGGGACAGGCCAAGAGGGTGGAATGCCCTCAGGGGAGCATGCTGGTTTCTATATATCTGAAGGTACTGGATAGCACAGTAGGAAAGGCTAAGTTTCTGCCTGAGAGGCTGAGTCCTTCCTACAGACTGACTTTCCCATCCACAGGAGGACCTGGGTTCAGTCCTCCGGTGGCCAGAGTCTGATCACGTAACCTAGGCTTAGGGTTTGGCTCTTGGAGAATGGCTGACCTGATTTGTCAGGGCAGAATTAGGCTTTCCACGGGACTCAGTTGAGGACGTAGCCCTGGCGGACCATCATATTCCCGGCTTGTGGTGTGGGGGTCCTAGGAAGGTGTTGGTAGAATGATCGGACAGGCAGATTTCTCCCGCCCCGAGGGTCTTCCACAGGGCTAAATTTCCCATTATCATAGTGGGCGGCACCCAGAAGCCTGCGATGTGAAGAAGGAATCCCCTACCTAGAGGGCTACCAGGGCAGGCAACCGGGGATAGAAGTCTGAAGAAGCACCCTCGGGTTAGGGTTAGGCCGATGCACATGGGAGGCCCTACCGGCCCTTGCTGAGGGATCATCAAACTCCTGGTTCCCGCTTCAGGTGGGCGCTCCTTGGAGCTGTGTCCCAAGGGGTGCATGCAGATTTCACCTGTTCTACGGATTCAGCTCATTTCTAAAGGGCAAACGTTCCCATTGGGATCTATGGACATTGTGCGGTGCACCTCAGGGTTCCCGCATCTGCAGAGTTCATGGACCAGGCTACTGAGGACAGAAGCTGAGCATGGGACAGGGCTTTGCATCAGGATTACCGTGAAGGTTATTTCACAAGTGAATGCTGTTGGTAACACCTGGGTGAGTCAGTGGGTTAGGCCACTGCCTTCAGCTCAGGACATGAGATGAGTCCTGGGATGGAGCCCCACATCGGGCTGTCTCCTCAGCAGGGAGCCTTCCTTCCCTTCTCTGGGCGTGCAACAGTGCCTACATCTTTTCGCTCCCTGCAAAGTGAAAAAGTAAAATCTTGAAGCAATAAATAAACAAATAAATAAATAATAAATATATAAAAGAGAGGGCATGATTTCCTATTGGAATCTAGGTCATTTGTGCGGGGCAGCTCAGGGTTCCCCCATGGGGAGAGTTTGGGAACCAGGCCTTTGAGGACAGAAGACTGAGCACATGACTTGGGCTTCGCATTATGCTAAGGCTGAAGGTCATTGCTATAGGGTATGCTTTCCAGAACACCTGTGTACCTCATTGGATGTGACCTCTTGCCTCGGCCCAGGTCAAGATCCCAGGGAAGAGGAATCTAGTTTGACACTGGGCCCTCCCCACTGCAGGGAGCCTTATTCCCCCTTCCTTCACACAAAAACACAGCCTACTTGTGATCTCAGACTGTCCAACAAATAAATGAAATCATTATTAAAAAAAAATACATATTCAGGCATGTTTTATATAGTGATCAAGTGCAATTCTGCAGTGTGGCTCAGGGTTCTTCCAACGGGAGATTTTGGGAACCAGGCCTCTGAGCTTGGAAGGCTGAGCAGCCGGCAACGGCTTCATGTGAGGCATAGGGTTAGGTTTAGGGTTAGGGTTAGGATTAGGGTTATGTTTAGGTGAGGGTTAGAGTAAGGGTTAGGGTTATGTCTTAGGAACAAGGCATGTCGGAACTGGCCACACAATACTGGCACACCAAGGGCTGAGTTGAGGGTGGGACTCAGCAGAATCCTCAGGCGATGGAATTTTGGATGGGACAGGCCAAGAGGGTGGAATGCCCTCAGGGGAGCATGCTGGTTTCTATATATGTGAAGGTACTGGATAGCACAGTAGGAAAGGTTCAGTTTCTGCCTGAGAGGCTTAGTCCTTCCTTCAGACTGACTTTCCCATCCACAGGAGGACCTGGGTTCAGTCCTCCGGTGGCCAGAGTCTGATCACGTAACCTAGGCTTAGGGTTTGGCTCTTGGAGAATGGCTGACCTGATTTGTCAGGGCAGAATTAGGCTTTCCACGGGACTCAGTTGAGGACGTAGCCCTGGCGGACCATCATATTCCCGGATTGTGGTGTGGGGGTCCTAGGAAGGTGTTGGTAGAATGATCGGACAGGCAGATTTCTCCCGCCCCGAGGGTCTTCCACAGGGCTAAATTTCCCATTATCATAGTGGGCGGCACCCAGAAGCCTGCGATGTGAAGAAGGAATCCCCTACCTAGAGGGCTACCAGGGCAGGCAACCGGGGATAGAAGTCTGAAGAAGCACCCTCGGGTTAGGGTTAGGCCGATGCACATGGGAGGCCCTACCGGCCCTTGCTGAGGGATCATCAAACTCCTGGTTCCCGCTTCAGGTGGGCGCTCCTTGGAGCTGTGTCCCAAGGGGTGCATGCAGATTTCACCTGTTCTACGGATTCAGCTCATTTCTAAAGGGCAAACGTTCCCATTGGGATCTATGGACATTGTGCGGTGCACCTCAGGGTTCCCGCATCTGCAGAGTTCATGGACCAGGCTACTGAGGACAGAAGCTGAGCATGGGACAGGGGCTTTGCATCAGGATTACCGTGAAGGTTATTTCACAAGTGAATGCTGTTGGTAACACCTGGGTGAGTCAGTGGGTTAGGCCACTGCCTTCAGCTCAGGACATGAGATGAGTCCTGGGATGGAGCCCCACATCGGGCTGTCTCCTCAGCAGGGAGCCTTCCTTCCCTTCTCTGGGCGTGCAACAGTGCCTACATCTTTTCGCTCCCTGCAAAGTGAAAAAGTAAAATCTTGAAGCAATAAATAAACAAATAAATAAATAATAAATATATAAAAGAGAGGGCATGATTTCCTATTGGAATCTAGGTCATTTGTGCGGGGCAGCTCAGGGTTCCCCCATGGGGAGAGTTTGGGAACCAGGCCTTTGAGGACAGAAGACTGAGCACATGACTTGGGCTTCGCATTATGCTAAGGCTGAAGGTCATTGCTATAGGGTATGCTTTCCAGAACACCTGTGTACCTCATTGGATGTGACCTGTTGCCTCGGCCCAGGTCAAGATCCCAGGGAAGAGGAATCTAGTTTGACACCGGGCCCTCCCCACTGCAGGGAGCCTTATTCCCCCTTCCTTCACACAAAAACACAGCCTACTTGTGATCTCAGACTGTCCAACAAATAAATGAAATCATTATTAAAAAAATATATATTCAGGCATGTTTTATATAGTGATCAAGTGCAATTCTGCAGTGTGGCTCAGGGTTCTTCCATCGGGAGATTTTGGGAACCAGGCCTCTGAGCTTGGAAGGCTGAGCAGCCGGCAACGGCTTCATGTGAGGTATAGGGTTAGGGTTAGGGTTAGGGTTATGTTTAGGTGAGGGTTAGAGTAAGGGTTAGGGTTATGTCTTAGGAACAAGGCATGTCGGAACTGGCCACACAATACTGGCACACCAAGGGCTGAGTTGAGGGTGGGACTCAGCAGAATCCTCAGGCGATGGAATTTTGGACGGGACAGGCCAAGAGGGTGGAATGCCCTCAGGGGAGCATGCTGGTTTCTATATATCTGAAGGTACTGGATAGCACAGTAGGAAAGGTTCAGTTTCTGCCTGAGAGGCTGAGTCCTTCCTACAGACTGACTTTCCCATCCACAGGAGGACCTGGGTTCAGTCCTCCGGTGGCCAGAGTCTGATCACGTAACCTAGGCTTAGGGTTTGGCTCTTGGAGAATGGCTGACCTGATTTGTCAGGGCAGAATTAGGCTTTCCACGGGACTCAGTTGAGGACGTAGCCCTGGCGGACCATCATATTCCCGGATTGTGGTGTGGGGGTCCTAGGAAGGTGTTGGTAGAATGATCGGACAGGCAGATTTCTCCCGCCCCGAGGGTCTTCCACAGGGCTAAATTTCCCATTATCATAGTGGGCGGCACCCAGAAGCCTGCGATGTGAAGAAGGAATCCCCTACCTAGAGGGCTACCAGGGCAGGCAACCGGGGATAGAAGTCTGAAGAAGCACCCTCGGGTTAGGGTTAGGCCGATGCACATGGGAGGCCCTACCGGCCCTTGCTGAGGGATCATCAAACTCCTGGTTCCCGCTTCAGGTGGGCGCTCCTTGGAGCTGTGTCCCAAGGGGTGCATGCAGATTTCACCTGTTCTACGGATTCAGCTCATTTCTAAAGGGCAAACGTTCCCATTGGGATCTATGGACATTGTGCGGTGCACCTCAGGGTTCCCGCATCTGCAGAGTTCATGGACCAGGCTACTGAGGACAGAAGCTGAGCATGGGACAGGGGCTTTGCATCAGGATTACCGTGAAGGTTATTTCACAAGTGAATGCTGTTGGTAACACCTGGGTGAGTCAGTGGGTTAGGCCACTGCCTTCAGCTCAGGACATGAGATGAGTCCTGGGATGGAGCCCCACATCGGGCTGTCTCCTCAGCAGGGAGCCTTCCTTCCCTTCTCTGGGCGTGCAACAGTGCCTACATCTTTTCGCTCCCTGCAAAGTGAAAAAGTAAAATCTTGAAGCAATAAATAAACAAATAAATAAATAATAAATATATAAAAGAGAGGGCATGATTTCCTATTGGAATCTAGGTCATTTGTGCGGGGCAGCTCAGGGTTCCCCCATGGGGAGAGTTTGGGAACCAGGCCTTTGAGGACAGAAGACTGAGCACATGACTTGGGCTTCGCATTATGCTAAGGCTGAAGGTCATTGCTATAGGGTATGCTTTCCAGAACACCTGTGTACCTCATTGGATGTGACCTGTTGCCTCGGCCCAGGTCAAGATCCCAGGGAAGAGGAATCTAGTTTGACACCGGGCCCTCCCCACTGCAGGGAGCCTTATTCCCCCTTCCTTCACACAAAAACACAGCCTACTTGTGATCTCAGACTGTCCAACAAATAAATGAAATCATTATTAAAAAAAAATACATATTCAGGCATGTTATATATAGTGATCAAGTGCAATTCTGCAGTGTGGCTCAGGGTTCTTCCATCGGGAGATTTTGGGAACCAGGCCTCTGAGCTTGGAAGTCTGAGCAGCCGGCAACGGCTTCATGTGAGGCATAGGGTTAGGTTTAGGGTTAGGGTTAGGGTTATGTTTAGGTGAGGGTTAGAGTAAGGGTTAGGGTTATGTCTTAGGAACAAGGCATGTCGGAACTGGCCACACAATACTGGCACACCAAGGGCTGAGTTGAGGGTGGGACTCAGCAGAATCCTCAGGCGATGGAATTTTGGACGGGACAGGCCAAGAGGGTGGAATGCCCTCAGGGGAGCATGCTGGTTTCTATATATCTGAAGGGACTGGATAGCACAGTAGGAAAGGTTCAGTTTCTGCCTGAGAGGCTGAGTCCTTCCTACAGACTGACTTTCCCATCCACAGGAGGACCTGGGTTCAGTCCTCCGGTGGCCAGAGTCTGATCACGTAACCTAGGCTTAGGGTTTGGCTCTTGGAGAATGGCTGACCTGATTTGTCAGGGCAGAATTAGGCTTTCCACGGGACTCAGTTGAGGACGTAGCCCTGGCGGACCATCATATTCCCGGATTGTGGTGTGGGGGTCCTAGGAAGGTGTTGGTAGAATGATCGGACAGGCAGATTTCTCCCGCCCCGAGGGTCTTCCACAGGGCTAAATTTCCCATTATCATAGTGGGCGGCACCCAGAAGCCTGCTATGTGAAGAAGGAATCCCCTACCTAGAGGGCTACCAGGGCAGGCAACCGGGGATAGAAGTCTGAAGAAGCACCCTCGGGTTAGGGTTAGGCCGATGCACATGGGAGGCCCTACCGGCCCTTGCTGAGGGATCATCAAACTCCTGGTTCCCGCTTTAGGTGGGCACTCCTTGGAGCTGTGTCCCAAGGGGTGCATGCAGATTTCACCTGTTCTACGGATTCAGCTCATTTCTAAAGGGCAAACGTTCCCATTGGGATCTATGGACATTGTGCGGTGCACCTCAGGGTTCCCGCATCTGCAGAGTTCATGGACCAGGCTACTGAGGACAGAAGCTGAGCATGGGACAGGGGCTTTGCATCAGGATTACCGTGAAGGTTATTTCACAAGTGAATGCTGTTGGTAACACCTGGGTGAGTCAGTGGGTTAGGCCACTGCCTTCAGCTCAGGACATGAGATGAGTCCTGGGATGGAGCCCCACATCGGGCTGTCTCCTCAGCAGGGAGCCTTCCTTCCCTTCTCTGGGCGTGCAACAGTGCCTACATCTTTTCGCTCCCTGCAAAGTGAAAAAGTAAAATCTTGAAGCAATAAATAAACAAATAAATAAATAATAAATATATAAAAGAGAGGGCATGATTTCCTATTGGAATCTAGGTCATTTGTGCGGGGCAGCTCAGGGTTCCCCCATGGGGAGAGTTTGGGAACCAGGCCTTTGAGGACAGAAGACTGAGCACATGACTTGGGCTTCGCATTATGCTAAGGCTGAAGGTCATTGCTATAGGGTATGCTTTCCAGAACACCTGTGTACCTCATTGGATGTGACCTCTTGCCTCGGCCCAGGTCAAGATCCCAGGGAAGAGGAATCTAGTTTGACACCGGGCCCTCCCCACTGCAGGGAGCCTTATTCCCCCTTCCTTCACACAAAAACACAGCCTACTTGTGATCTCAGACTGTCCAACAAATAAATGAAATCATTATTAAAAAAAAATACATATTCAGGCATGTTTTATATAGTGATCAAGTGCAATTCTGCAGTGTGGCTCAGGGTTCTTCCATCGGGAGATTTTGGGAACCAGGCCTCTGAGCTTGGAAGGCTGAGCAGCCGGCAACGGCTTCATGTGAGGCATAGGGTTAGGTTTAGGGTTAGGGTTAGGGTTAGGGTTATGTTTAGGTGAGGGTTAGAGTAAGGGTTAGGGTTATGTCTTAGGAACAAGGCATGTCGGAACTGGCCACACAATACTGGCACACCAAGGGCTGAGTTGAGGGTGGGACTCAGCAGAATCCTCAGGCGATGGAATTTTGGACGGGACAGGCCAAGAGGGTGGAATGCCCTCAGGGGAGCATGCTGGTTTCTATATATCTGAAGGGACTGGATAGCACAGTAGGAAAGGTTCAGTTTCTGCCTGAGAGGCTGAGTCCTTCCTACAGACTGACTTTCCCATCCACAGGAGGACCTGGGTTCAGTCCTCCGGTGGCCAGAGTCTGATCACGTAACCTAGGCTTAGGGTTTGGCTCTTGGAGAATGGCTGACCTGATTTGTCAGGGCAGAATTAGGCTTTCCACGGGACTTAGTTGAGGACGTAGCCCTGGCGGACCATCATATTCCCGGATTGTGGTGTGGGGGTCCTAGGAAGGTGTTGGTAGAATGATCGGACAGGCAGATTTCTCCCGCCCCGAGGGTCTTCCACAGGGCTAAATTTCCCATTATCATAGTGGGCGGCACCCAGAAGCCTGCGATGTGAAGAAGGAATCCCCTACCTAGAGGGCTACCAGGGCAGGCAACCGGGGATAGAAGTCTGAAGAAGCACCCTCGGGTTAGGGTTAGGCCGATGCACATGGGAGGCCCTACCGGCCCTTGCTGAGGGATCATCAAACTCCTGGTTCCCGCTTCAGGTGGGCGCTCCTTGGAGCTGTGTCCCAAGGGGTGCATGCAGATTTCACCTGTTCTACGGATTCAGCTCATTTCTAAAGGGCAAACGTTCCCATTGGGATCTATGGACATTGTGCGGTGCACCTCAGGGTTCCCGCATCTGCAGAGTTCATGGACCAGGCTACTGAGGACAGAAGCTGAGCATGGGACAGGGGCTTTGCATCAGGATTACCGTGAAGGTTATTTCACAAGTGAATGCTGTTGGTAACACCTGGGTGAGTCAGTGCGTTAGGCCACTGCCTTCAGCTCAGGACATGAGATGAGTCCTGGGATGGAGCCCCACATCGGGCTGTCTCCTCAGCAGGGAGCCTTCCTTCCCTTCTCTGGGCGTGCAACAGTGCCTACATCTTTTCGCTCCCTGCAAAGTGAAAAAGTAAAATCTTGAAGCAATAAATAAACAAATAAATAAATAATAAATATATAAAAGAGAGGGCATGATTTCCTATTGGAATCTAGGTCATTTGTGCGGGGCAGCTCAGGGTTCCCCCATGGGGAGAGTTTGGGAACCAGGCCTTTGAGGACAGAAGACTGAGCACATGACTTGGGCTTCGCATTATGCTAAGGCTGAAGGTCATTGCTATAGGGTATGCTTTCCAGAACACCTGTGTACCTCATTGGATGTGACCTCTTGCCTCGGCCCAGGTCAAGATCCCAGGGAAGAGGAATCTAGTTTGACACCGGGCCCTCCCCACTGCAGGGAGCCTTATTCCCCCTTCCTTCACACAAAAACACAGCCTACTTGTGATCTCAGACTGTCCAACAAATAAATGAAATCATTATTAAAAAAAAATACATATTCAGGCATGTTTTATATAGTGATCAAGTGCAATTCTGCAGTGTGGCTCAGGGTTCTTCCATCGGGAGATTTTGGGAACCAGGCCTCTGAGCTTGGAAGGCTGAGCAGCCGGCAACGGCTTCATGTGAGGCATAGGGTTAGGTTTAGGGTTAGGGTTAGGGTTAGGGTTATGTTTAGGTGAGGGTTAGAGTAAGGGTTAGGGTTATGTCTTAGGAACAAGGCATGTCGGAACTGGCCACACAATACTGGCACACCAAGGGCTGAGTTGAGGGTGGGACTCAGCAGAATCCTCAGGCGATGGAATTTTGGACGGGACAGGCCAAGAGGGTGGAATGCCCTCAGGGGAGCATGCTGGTTTCTATATATCTGAAGGGACTGGATAGCACAGTAGGAAAGGTTCAGTTTCTGCCTGAGAGGCTGAGTCCTTCCTACAGACTGACTTTCCCATCCACAGGAGGACCTGGGTTCAGTCCTCCGGTGGCCAGAGTCTGATCACGTAACCTAGGCTTAGGGTTTGGCTCTTGGAGAATGGCTGACCTGATTTGTCAGGGCAGAATTAGGCTTTCCACGGGACTCAGTTGAGGACGTAGCCCTGGCGGACCATCATATTCCCGGCTTGTGGTGTGGGTGTCCTAGGAAGGTGTTGGTAGAATGATCGGACAGGCAGATTTCTCCCGCCCCGAGGGTCTTCCACAGGGCTAAATTTCCCATTATCATAGTGGGCGGCACCCAGAAGCCTGCGATGTGAAGAAGGAATCCCCTACCTAGAGGGCTACCAGGGCAGGCAACCGGGGATAGAAGTCTGAAGAAGCACCCTCGGGTTAGGGTTAGGCCGATGCACATGGGAGGCCCTACCGGCCCTTGCTGAGGGATCATCAAACTCCTGGTTCCCGCTTCAGGTGGGCGCTCCTTGGAGCTGTGTCCCAAGGGGTGCATGCAGATTTCACCTGTTCTACGGATTCAGCTCATTTCTAAAGGGCAAACGTTCCCATTGGGATCTATGGACATTGTGCGGTGCACCTCAGGGTTCCCGCATCTGCAGAGTTCATGGACCAGGCTACTGAGGACAGAAGCTGAGCATGGGACAGGGGCTTTGCATCAGGATTACCGTGAAGGTTATTTCACAAGTGAATGCTGTTGGTAACACCTGGGTGAGTCAGTGCGTTAGGCCACTGCCTTCAGCTCAGGACATGAGATGAGTCCTGGGATGGAGCCCCACATCGGGCTGTCTCCTCAGCAGGGAGCCTTCCTTCCCTTCTCTGGGCGTGCAACAGTGCCTACATCTTTTCGCTCCCTGCAAAGTGAAAAAGTAAAATCTTGAAGCAATAAATAAACAAATAAATAAATAATAAATATATAAAAGAGAGGGCATGATTTCCTATTGGAATCTAGGTCATTTGTGCGGGGCAGCTCAGGGTTCCCCCATGGGGAGAGTTTGGGAACCAGGCCTTTGAGGACAGAAGACTGAGCACATGACTTGGGCTTCGCATTATGCTAAGGCTGAAGGTCATTGCTATAGGGTATGCTTTCCAGAACACCTGTGTACCTCATTGGATGTGACCTCTTGCCTCGGCCCAGGTCAAGATCCCAGGGAAGAGGAATCTAGTTTGACACCGGGCCCTCCCCACTGCAGGGAGCCTTATTCCCCCTTCCTTCACACAAAAACACAGCCTACTTGTGATCTCAGACTGTCCAACAAATAAATGAAATCATTATTAAAAAAAAAATACATATTCAGGCATGTTTTATATAGTGATCAAGTGCAATTCTGCAGTGTGGCTCAGGGTTCTTCCATCGGGAGATTTTGGGAACCAGGCCTCTGAGCTTGGAAGGCTGAGCAGCCGGCAACGGCTTCATGTGAGGCATAGGGTTAGGTTTAGGGTTAGGGTTAGGGTTAGGGTTATGTTTAGGTGAGGGTTAGAGTAAGGGTTAGGGTTATGTCTTAGGAACAAGGCATGTCGGAACTGGCCACACAATACTGGCACACCAAGGGCTGAGTTGAGGGTGGGACTCAGCAGAATCCTCAGGCGATGGAATTTTGGACGGGACAGGCCAAGAGGGTGGAATGCCCTCAGGGGAGCATGCTGGTTTCTATATATCTGAAGGGACTGGATAGCTCAGTAGGAAAGGTTCAGTGTCTGCCTGAGAGGCTGAGTCCTTCCTACAGACTGACTTTCCCATCCACAGGAGGACCTGGGTTCAGTCCTCCGGTGGCCAGAGTCTGATCACGTAACCTAGGCTTAGGGTTTGGCTCTTGGAGAATGGCTGACCTGATTTGTCAGGGCAGAATTAGGCTTTCCACGGGACTCAGTTGAGGACGTAGCCCTGGCGGACCATCATATTCCCGGATTGTGGTGTGGGGGTCCTAGGAAGGTGTTGGTAGAATGATCGGACAGGCAGATTTCTCCCGCCCCGAGGGTCTTCCACAGGGCTAAATTTCCCATTATCATAGTGGGCGGCACCCAGAAGCCTGCGATGTGAAGAAGGAATCCCCTACCTAGAGGGCTACCAGGGCAGGCAACCGGGGATAGAAGTCTGAAGAAGCACCCTCGGGTTAGGGTTAGGCCGATGCACATGGGAGGCCCTACCGGCCCTTGCTGAGGGATCATCAAACTCCTGGTTCCCGCTTCAGGTGGGCGCTCCTTGGAGCTGTGTCCCAAGGGGTGCATGCAGATTTCACCTGTTCTACGGATTCAGCTCATTTCTAAAGGGCAAACGTTCCCATTGGGATCTATGGACATTGTGCGGTGCACCTCAGGGTTCCCGCATCTGCAGAGTTCATGGACCAGGCTACTGAGGACAGAAGCTGAGCATGGGACAGGGGCTTTGCATCAGGATTACCGTGAAGGTTATTTCACAAGTGAATGCTGTTGGTAACACCTGGGTGAGTCAGTGCGTTAGGCCAATGCCTTCAGCTCAGGACATGAGATGAGTCCTGGGATGGAGCCCCACATCGGGCTGTCTCCTCAGCAGGGAGCCTTCCTTCCCTTCTCTGGGCGTGCAACAGTGCCTACATCTTTTCGCTCCCTGCAAAGTGAAAAAGTAAAATCTTGAAGCAATAAATAAACAAATAAATAAATAATAAATATATAAAAGAGAGGGCATGATTTCCTATTGGAATCTAGGTCATTTGTGCGGGGCAGCTCAGGGTTCCACCATGGGGAGAGTTTGGGAACCAGGCCTTTGACGACAGAAGACTGAGCACATGACTTGGGCTTCGCATTATGCTAAGGCTGAAGGTCATTGCTATAGGGTATGCTTTCCAGAACACCTGTGTACCTCATTGGATGTGACCTCTTGCCTCGGCCCAGGTCAAGATCCCAGGGAAGAGGAATCTAGTTTGACACCGGGCCCTCCCCACTGCAGGGAGCCTTATTCCCCCTTCCTTCACACAAAAACACAGCCTACTTGTGATCTCAGACTGTCCAACAAATAAATGAAATCATTATTAAAAAAAAAATACATATTCAGGCATGTTTTATATAGTGATCAAGTGCAATTCTGCAGTGTGGCTCAGGGTTCTTCCATCGGGAGATTTTGGGAACCAGGCCTCTGAGCTTGGAAGGCTGAGCAGCCGGCAACGGCTTCATGTGAGGCATAGGGTTAGGTTTAGGGTTAGGGTTAGGGTTAGGGTTATGTTTAGGTGAGGGTTAGAGTAAGGGTTAGGGTTATGTCTTAGGAACAAGGCATGTCGGAACTGGCCACACAATACTGGCACACCAAGGGCTGAGTTGAGGGTGGGACTCAGCAGAATCCTCAGGCGATGGAATTTTGGACGGGACAGGCCAAGAGGGTGGAATGCCCTCAGGGGAGCATGCTGGTTTCTATATATCTGAAGGTACTGGATAGCACAGTAGGAAAGGTTCAGTTTCTGCCTGAGAGGCTGAGTCCTTCCTACAGACTGACTTTCCCATCCACAGGAGGACCTGGGTTCAGTCCTCCGGTGGCCAGAGTCTGATCACGTAACCTAGGCTTAGGGTTTGGCTCTTGGAGAATGGCTGACCTGATTTGTCAGGGCAGAATTAGGCTTTCCACGGGACTCAGTTGAGGACGTAGCCCTGGCGGACCATCATATTCCCGGATTGTGGTGTGGGGGTCCTAGGAAGGTGTTGGTAGAATGATCGGACAGGCAGATTTCTCCCGCCCCGAGGGTCTTCCACAGGGCTAAATTTCCCATTATCATAGTGGGCGGCACCCAGAAGCCTGCGATGTGAAGAAGGAATCCCCTACCTAGAGGGCTACCAGGGCAGGCAACCGGGGATAGAAGTCTGAAGAAGCACCCTCGGGTTAGGGTTAGGCCGATGCACATGGGAGGCCCTACCGGCCCTTGCTGAGGGATCATCAAACTCCTGGTTCCCGCTTCAGGTGGGCGCTCCTTGGAGCTGTGTCCCAAGGGGTGCATGCAGATTTCACCTGTTCTACGGATTCAGCTCATTTCTAAAGGGCAAACGTTCCCATTGGGATCTATGGACATTGTGCGGTGCACCTCAGGGTTCCCGCATCTGCAGAGTTCATGGACCAGGCTACTGAGGACAGAAGCTGAGCATGGGACAGGGGCTTTGCATCAGGATTACCGTGAAGGTTATTTCACAAGTGAATGCTGTTGGTAACACCTGGGTGAGTCAGTGCGTTAGGCCACTGCCTTCAGCTCAGGACATGAGATGAGTCCTGGGATGGAGCCCCACATCGGGCTGTCTCCTCAGCAGGGAGCCTTCCTTCCCTTCTCTGGGCGTGCAACAGTGCCTACATCTTTTCGCTCCCTGCAAAGTGAAAAAGTAAAATCTTGAAGCAATAAATAAACAAATAAATAAATAATAAATATATAAAAGAGAGGGCATGATTTCCTATTGGAATCTAGGTCATTTGTGCGGGGCAGCTCAGGGTTCCACCATGGGGAGAGTTTGGGAACCAGGCCTTTGACGACAGAAGACTGAGCACATGACTTGGGCTTCGCATTATGCTAAGGCTGAAGGTCATTGCTATAGGGTATGCTTTCCAGAACACCTGTGTACCTCATTGGATGTGACCTCTTGCCTCGGCCCAGGTCAAGATCCCAGGGAAGAGGAATCTAGTTTGACACCGGGCCCTCCCCACTGCAGGGAGCCTTATTCCCCCTTCCTTCACACAAAAACACAGCCTACTTGTGATCTCAGACTGTCCAACAAATAAATGAAATCATTATTAAAAAAAAAATACATATTCAGGCATGTTTTATATAGTGATCAAGTGCAATTCTGCAGTGTGGCTCAGGGTTCTTCCATCGGGAGATTTTGGGAACCAGGCCTCTGAGCTTGGAAGGCTGAGCAGCCGGCAACGGCTTCATGTGAGGCATAGGGTTAGGTTTAGGGTTAGGGTTAGGGTTAGGGTTATGTTTAGGTGAGGGTTAGAGTAAGGGTTAGGGTTATGTCTTAGGAACAAGGCATGTCGGAACTGGCCACACAATACTGGCACACCAAGGGCTGAGTTGAGGGTGGGACTCAGCAGAATCCTCAGGCGATGGAATTTTGGACGGGACAGGCCAAGAGGGTGGAATGCCCTCAGGGGAGCATGCTGGTTTCTATATATCTGAAGGGACTGGATAGCACAGTAGGAAAGGTTCAGTTTCTGCCTGAGAGGCTGAGTCCTTCCTACAGACTGACTTTCCCATCCACAGGAGGACCTGGGTTCAGTCCTCCGGTGGCCAGAGTCTGATCACGTAACCTAGGCTTAGGGTTTGGCTCTTGGAGAATGGCTGACCTGATTTGTCAGGGCAGAATTAGGCTTTCCACGGGACTCAGTTGAGGACGTAGCCCTGGCGGACCATCATATTCCCGGCTTGTGGTGTGGGGGTCCTAGGAAGGTGTTGGTAGAATGATCGGACAGGCAGATTTCTCCCGCCCCGAGGGTCTTCCACAGGGCTAAATTTCCCATTATCATAGTGGGCGGCACCCAGAAGCCTGCGATGTGAAGAAGGAATCCCCTACCTAGAGGGCTACCAGGGCAGGCAACCGGGGATAGAAGTCTGAAGAAGCACCCTTGGGTTAGGGTTAGGCCGATGCACATGGGAGGCCCTACCGGCCCTTGCTGAGGGATCATCAAACTCCTGGTTCCCGCTTCAGGTGGGCGCTCCTTGGAGCTGTGTCCCAAGGGGTGCATGCAGATTTCACCTGTTCTACGGATTCAGCTCATTTCTAAAGGGCAAACATTCCCATTGGGATCTATGGACATTGTGCGGTGCACCTCAGGGTTCCCGCATCTGCAGAGTTCATGGACCAGGCTACTGAGGACAGAAGCTGAGCATGGGACAGGGCTTTGCATCAGGATTACCGTGAAGGTTATTTCACAAGTGAATGCTGTTGGTAACACCTGGGTGAGTCAGTGGGTTAGGCCACTGCCTTCAGCTCAGGACATGAGATGAGTCCTGGGATGGAGCCCCACATCGGGCTGTCTCCTCAGCAGGGAGCCTTCCTTCCCTTCTCTGGGCGTGCAACAGTGCCTACATCTTTTCGCTCCCTGCAAAGTGAAAAAGTAAAATCTTGAAGCAATAAATAAACAAATAAATAAATAATAAATATATAAAAGAGAGGGCATGATTTCCTATTGGAATCTAGGTCATTTGTGCGGGGCAGCTCAGGGTTCCCCCATGGGGAGAGTTTGGGAACCAGGCCTTTGAGGACAGAAGACTGAGCACATGACTTGGGCTTCGCATTATGCTAAGGCTGAAGGTCATTGCTATAGGGTATGCTTTCCAGAACACCTGTGTACCTCATTGGATGTGACCTCTTGCCTCGGCCCAGGTCAAGATCCCAGGGAAGAGGAATCTAGTTTGACACCGGGCCCTCCCCACTGCAGGGAGCCTTATTCCCCCTTCCTTCACACAAAAACACAGCCTACTTGTGATCTCAGACTGTCCAACAAATAAATGAAATCATTATTAAAAAAAAATACATATTCAGGCATGTTTTATATAGTGATCAAGTGCAATTCTGCAGTGTGGCTCAGGGTTCTTCCATCGGGAGATTTTGGGAACCAGGCCTCTGAGCTTGGAATGCTGAGCAGCCGGCAACGGCTTCATGTGAGGCATAGGGTTAGGTTTAGTGTTAGGGTTAGGATTAGGGTTATGTTTAGGTGAGGGTTAGAGTAAGGGTTAGGGTTATGTCTTAGGAACAAGGCATGTCGGAACTGGCCACACAATACTGGCACACCAAGGGCTGAGTTGAGGGTGGGACTCAGCAGAATCCTCAGGCGATGGAATTTTGGCCGGGACAGGCCAAGAGGGTGGAATGCCCTCAGGGGAGCATGCTGGTTTCTATATATGTGAAGGTACTGGATAGCACAGTAGGAAAGGTTCAGTTTCTGCCTGAGAGGCTTAGTCCTTCCTTCAGACTGACTTTCCCATCCACAGGAGGACCTGGGTTCAGTCCTCCGGTGGCCAGAGTCTGATCACGTAACCTAGGCTTAGGGTTTGGCTCTTGGAGAATGGCTGACCTGATTTGTCAGGGCAGAATTAGGCTTTCCACGGGACTCAGTTGAGGACGTAGCCCTGGCGGACCATCATATTCCCGGATTGTGGTGTGGGGGTCCTAGGAAGGTGTTGGTAGAATGATCGGACAGGCAGATTTCTCCCGCCCCGAGGGTCTTCCACAGGGCTAAATTTCCCATTATCATAGTGGGCGGCACCCAGAAGCCTGCGATGTGAAGAAGGAATCCCCTACCTAGAGGGCTACCAGGGCAGGCAACCGGGGATAGAAGTCTGAAGAAGCACCCTCGGGTTAGGGTTAGGCCGATGCACATGGGAGGCCCTACCGGCCCTTGCTGAGGGATCATCAAACTCCTGGTTCCCGCTTCAGGTGGGCGCTCCTTGGAGCTGTGTCCCAAGGGGTGCATGCAGATTTCACCTGTTCTACGGATTCAGCTCATTTCTAAAGGGCAAACGTTCCCATTGGGATCTATGGACATTGTGCGGTGCACCTCAGGGTTCCCGCATCTGCAGAGTTCATGGACCAGGCTACTGAGGACAGAAGCTGAGCATGGGACAGGGGCTTTGCATCAGGATTACCGTGAAGGTTATTTCACAAGTGAAAGCTGTTGGTAACACCTGGGTGAGTCAGTGGGTTAGGCCACTGCCTTCAGCTCAGGACATGAGATGAGTCCTGGGATGGAGCCCCACATCGGGCTGTCTCCTCAGCAGGGAGCCTTCCTTCCCTTCTCTGGGCGTGCAACAGTGCCTACATCTTTTCGCTCCCTGCAAAGTGAAAAAGTAAAATCTTGAAGCAATAAATAAACAAATAAATAAATAATAAATATATAAAAGAGAGGGCATGATTTCCTATTGGAATCTAGGTCATTTGTGCGGGGCAGCTCAGGGTTCCCCCATGGGGAGAGTTTGGGAACCAGGCCTTTGAGGACAGAAGACTGAGCACATGACTTGGGCTTCGCATTATGCTAAGGCTGAAGGTCATTGCTATAGGGTATGCTTTCCAGAACACCTGTGTACCTCATTGGATGTGACCTCTTGCCTCGGCCCAGGTCAAGATCCCAGGGAAGAGGAATCTAGTTTGACACCGGGCCCTCCCCACTGCAGGGAGCCTTATTCCCCCTTCCTTCACACAAAAACAGAGCCTACTTGTGATCTCAGACTGTCCAACAAATAAATGAAATCATTATTAAAAAAATTACATATTCAGGCATGTTTTATATAGTGATCAAGTGCAATTCTGCAGTGTGGCTCAGGGTTCTTCCATCGGGAGATTTTGGGAACCAGGCCTCTGAGCTTGGAAGGCTGAGCAGCCGGCAACGGCTTCATGTGAGGCATAGGGTTAGGTTTAGGGTTAGGGTTAGGGTTAGGGTTATGTTTAGGTGAGGGTTAGAGTAAGGGTTAGGGTTATGTCTTAGGAACAAGGCATGTCGGAACTGGCCACACAATACTGGCACACCACGGGCTGAGTTGAGGGTGGGACTCAGCAGAATCCTCAGGCGATGGAATTTTGGACGGGACAGGCCAAGAGGGTGTAATGCCCTCAGGGGAGCATGCTGGTTTCTATATATCTGAAGGTACTGGATAGCACAGTAGGAAAGGTTCAGTTTCTGCCTGAGAGGCTGAGTCCTTCCTACAGACTGACTTTCCCATCCACAGGAGGACCTGGGTTCAGTCCTCCGGTGGCCAGAGTCTGATCACGTAACCTAGGCTTAGGGTTTGGCTCTTGGAGAATGGCTGACCTGATTTGTCAGGGCAGAATTAGGCTTTCCACGGGACTCAGTTGAGGACGTAGCCCTGGCGGACCATCATATTCCCGGCTTGTGGTGTGGGGGTCCTAGGAAGGTGTTGGTAGAATGATCGGACAGGCAGATTTCTCCCGCCCCGAGGGTCTTCCACAGGGCTAAATTTCCCATTATCATAGTGGGCGGCACCCAGAAGCCTGCGATGTGAAGAAGGAATCCCCTACCTAGAGGGCTACCAGGGCAGGCAACCGGGGATAGAAGTCTGAAGAAGCACCCTCGGGTTAGGGTTAGGCTGATGCACATGGGAGGCCCTACCGGCCCTTGCTGAGGGATCATCAAACTCCTGGTTCCCGCTTCAGGTGGGCGCTCCTTGGAGCTGTGTCCCAAGGGGTGCATGCAGATTTCACCTGTTCTACGGATTCAGCTCATTTCTAAAGGGCAAACGTTCCCATTGGGATCTATGGACATTGTGCGGTGCACCTCAGGGTTCCCGCATCTGCAGAGTTCATGGACCAGGCTACTGAGGACAGAAGCTGAGCATGGGACAGGGGCTTTGCATCAGGATTACCGTGAAGGTTATTTCACAAGTGAAAGCTGTTGGTAACACCTGGGTGAGTCAGTGGGTTAGGCCACTGCCTTCAGCTCAGGACATGAGATGAGTCCTGGGATGGAGCCCCACATCGGGCTGTCTCCTCAGCAGGGAGCCTTCCTTCCCTTCTCTGGGCGTGCAACAGTGCCTACATCTTTTCGCTCCCTGCAAAGTGAAAAAGTAAAATCTTGAAGCAATAAATAAACAAATAAATAAATAATAAATATATAAAAGAGAGGGCATGATTTCCTATTGGAATCTAGGTCATTTGTGCGGGGCAGCTCAGGGTTCCCCCATGGGGAGAGTTTGGGAACCAGGCCTTTGAGGACAGAAGACTGAGCACATGACTTGGGCTTCGCATTATGCTAAGGCTGAAGGTCATTGCTATAGGGTATGCTTTCCAGAACACCTGTGTACCTCATTGGATGTGACCTCTTGCCTCGGCCCAGGTCAAGATCCCAGGGAAGAGGAATCTAGTTTGACACCGGGCCCTCCCCACTGCAGGGAGCCTTATTCCCCCTTCCTTCACACAAAAACAGAGCCTACTTGTGATCTCAGACTGTCCAACAAATAAATGAAATCATTATTAAAAAAATTACATATTCAGGCATGTTTTATATAGTGATCAAGTGCAATTCTGCAGTGTGGCTCAGGGTTCTTCCATCGGGAGATTTTGGGAACCAGGCCTCTGAGCTTGGAAGGCTGAGCAGCCGGCAACGGCTTCATGTGAGGCATAGGGTTAGGTTTAGGGTTAGGGTTAGGGTTAGGGTTATGTTTAGGTGAGGGTTAGAGTAAGGGTTAGGGTTATGTCTTAGGAACAAGGCATGTCGGAACTGGCCACACAATACTGGCACACCACGGGCTGAGTTGAGGGTGGGACTCAGCAGAATCCTCAGGCGATGGAATTTTGGACGGGACAGGCCAAGAGGGTGTAATGCCCTCAGGGGAGCATGCTGGTTTCTATATATCTGAAGGTACTGGATAGCACAGTAGGAAAGGTTCAGTTTCTGCCTGAGAGGCTGAGTCCTTCCTACAGACTGACTTTCCCATCCACAGGAGGACCTGGGTTCAGTCCTCCGGTGGCCAGAGTCTGATCACGTAACCTAGGCTTAGGGTTTGGCTCTTGGAGAATGGCTGACCTGATTTGTCAGGGCAGAATTAGGCTTTCCACGGGACTCAGTTGAGGACGTAGCCCTGGCGGACCATCATATTCCCGGCTTGTGGTGTGGGGGTCCTAGGAAGGTGTTGGTAGAATGATCGGACAGGCAGATTTCTCCCGCCCCGAGGGTCTTCCACAGGGCTAAATTTCCCATTATCATAGTGGGCGGCACCCAGAAGCCTGCGATGTGAAGAAGGAATCCCCTACCTAGAGGGCTACCAGGGCAGGCAACCGGGGATAGAAGTCTGAAGAAGCACCCTCGGGTTAGGGTTAGGCTGATGCACATGGGAGGCCCTACCGGCCCTTGCTGAGGGATCATCAAACTCCTGGTTCCCGCTTCAGGTGGGCGCTCCTTGGAGCTGTGTCCCAAGGGGTGCATGCAGATTTCACCTGTTCTACGGATTCAGCTCATTTCTAAAGGGCAAACGTTCCCATTGGGATCTATGGACATTGTGCGGTGCACCTCAGGGTTCCCGCATCTGCAGAGTTCATGGACCAGGCTACTGAGGACAGAAGCTGAGCATGGGACAGGGGCTTTGCATCAGGATTACCGTGAAGGTTATTTCACAAGTGAAAGCTGTTGGTAACACCTGGGTGAGTCAGTGGGTTAGGCCACTGCCTTCAGCTCAGGACATGAGATGAGTCCTGGGATGGAGCCCCACATCGGGCTGTTTCCTCAGCAGGGAGCCTTCCTTCCCTTCTCTGGGCGTGCAACAGTGCCTACATCTTTTCGCTCCCTGCAAAGTGAAAAAGTAAAATCTTGAAGCAATAAATAAACAAATAAATAAATAATAAATATATAAAAGAGAGGGCATGATTTCCTATTGGAATCTAGGTCATTTGTGCGGGGCAGCTCAGGGTTCCTCCATGGGGAGAGTTTGGGAACCAGGCCTTTGAGGACAGAAGACTGAGCACATGACTTGGGCTTCGCATTATGCTAAGGCTGAAGGTCATTGCTATAGGGTATGCTTTCCAGAACACCTGTGTACCTCATTGGATGTGACCTGTTGCCTCGGCCCAGGTCAAGATCCCAGGGAAGAGGAATCTAGTTTGACACCGGGCCCTCCCCACTGCAGGGAGCCTTATTCCCCCTTCCTTCACACAAAAACACAGCCTACTTGTGATCTCAGACTGTCCAACAAATAAATGAAATCATTATTAAAAAAAATACATATTCAGGCATGTTTTATATAGTGATCAAGTGCAATTCTGCAGTGTGGCTCAGGGTTCTTCCATCGGGAGATTTTGGGAACCAGGCCTCTGAGCTTGGAAGGCTGAGCAGCCGGCAACGGCTTCATGTGAGGCATAGGGTTAGGTTTAGGGTTAGGGTTAGGGTTAGGGTTATGTTTAGGTGAGGGTTAGAGTAAGGGTTAGGGTTATGTCTTAGGAACAAGGCATGTCGGAACTGGCCACACAATACTGGCACACCAAGGGCTGAGTTGAGGGTGGGACTCAGCAGAATCCTCAGGCGATGGAATTTTGGACGGGACAGGCCAAGAGGGTGGAATGCCCTCAGGGGAGCATGCTGGTTTCTATATATCTGAAGGTACTGGATAGCACAGTAGGAAAGGCTAAGTTTCTGCCTGAGAGGCTGAGTCCTTCCTACAGACTGACTTTCCCATCCACAGGAGGACCTGGGTTCAGTCCTCCGGTGGCCAGAGTCTGATCACGTAACCTAGGCTTAGGGTTTGGCTCTTGGAGAATGGCTGACCTGATTTGTCAGGGCAGAATTAGGCTTTCCACGGGACTCAGTTGAGGACGTAGCCCTGGCGGACCATCATATTCCCGGCTTGTGGTGTGGGGGTCCTAGGAAGGTGTTGGTAGAATGATCGGACAGGCAGATTTCTCCCGCCCCGAGGGTCTTCCACAGGGCTAAATTTCCCATTATCATAGTGGGCGGCACCCAGAAGCCTGCGATGTGAAGAAGGAATCCCCTACCTAGAGGGCTACCAGGGCAGGCAACCGGGGATAGAAGTCTGAAGAAGCACCCTCGGGTTAGGGTTAGGCCGATGCACATGGGAGGCCCTACCGGCCCTTGCTGAGGGATCATCAAACTCCTGGTTCCCGCTTCAGGTGGGCGCTCCTTGGAGCTGTGTCCCAAGGGGTGCATGCAGATTTCACCTGTTCTACGGATTCAGCTCATTTCTAAAGGGCAAACGTTCCCATTGGGATCTATGGACATTGTGCGGTGCACCTCAGGGTTCCCGCATCTGCAGAGTTCATGGACCAGGCTACTGAGGACAGAAGCTGAGCATGGGACAGGGCTTTGCATCAGGATTACCGTGAAGGTTATTTCACAAGTGAATGCTGTTGGTAACACCTGGGTGAGTCAGTGGGTTAGGCCACTGCCTTCAGCTCAGGACATGAGATGAGTCCTGGGATGGAGCCCCACATCGGGCTGTCTCCTCAGCAGGGAGCCTTCCTTCCCTTCTCTGGGCGTGCAACAGTGCCTACATCTTTTCGCTCCCTGCAAAGTGAAAAAGTAAAATCTTGAAGCAATAAATAAACAAATAAATAAATAATAAATATATAAAAGAGAGGGCATGATTTCCTATTGGAATCTAGGTCATTTGTGCGGGGCAGCTCAGGGTTCCCCCATGGGGAGAGTTTGGGAACCAGGCCTTTGAGGACAGAAGACTGAGCACATGACTTGGGCTTCGCATTATGCTAAGGCTGAAGGTCATTGCTATAGGGTATGCTTTCCAGAACACCTGTGTACCTCATTGGATGTGACCTCTTGCCTCGGCCCAGGTCAAGATCCCAGGGAAGAGGAATCTAGTTTGACACTGGGCCCTCCCCACTGCAGGGAGCCTTATTCCCCCTTCCTTCACACAAAAACACAGCCTACTTGTGATCTCAGACTGTCCAACAAATAAATGAAATCATTATTAAAAAAAAATACATATTCAGGCATGTTTTATATAGTGATCAAGTGCAATTCTGCAGTGTGGCTCAGGGTTCTTCCAACGGGAGATTTTGGGAACCAGGCCTCTGAGCTTGGAAGGCTGAGCAGCCGGCAACGGCTTCATGTGAGGCATAGGGTTAGGTTTAGGGTTAGGGTTAGGATTAGGGTTATGTTTAGGTGAGGGTTAGAGTAAGGGTTAGGGTTATGTCTTAGGAACAAGGCATGTCGGAACTGGCCACACAATACTGGCACACCAAGGGCTGAGTTGAGGGTGGGACTCAGCAGAATCCTCAGGCGATGGAATTTTGGATGGGACAGGCCAAGAGGGTGGAATGCCCTCAGGGGAGCATGCTGGTTTCTATATATGTGAAGGTACTGGATAGCACAGTAGGAAAGGTTCAGTTTCTGCCTGAGAGGCTTAGTCCTTCCTTCAGACTGACTTTCCCATCCACAGGAGGACCTGGGTTCAGTCCTCCGGTGGCCAGAGTCTGATCACGTAACCTAGGCTTAGGGTTTGGCTCTTGGAGAATGGCTGACCTGATTTGTCAGGGCAGAATTAGGCTTTCCACGGGACTCAGTTGAGGACGTAGCCCTGGCGGACCATCATATTCCCGGATTGTGGTGTGGGGGTCCTAGGAAGGTGTTGGTAGAATGATCGGACAGGCAGATTTCTCCCGCCCCGAGGGTCTTCCACAGGGCTAAATTTCCCATTATCATAGTGGGCGGCACCCAGAAGCCTGCGATGTGAAGAAGGAATCCCCTACCTAGAGGGCTACCAGGGCAGGCAACCGGGGATAGAAGTCTGAAGAAGCACCCTCGGGTTAGGGTTAGGCCGATGCACATGGGAGGCCCTACCGGCCCTTGCTGAGGGATCATCAAACTCCTGGTTCCCGCTTCAGGTGGGCGCTCCTTGGAGCTGTGTCCCAAGGGGTGCATGCAGATTTCACCTGTTCTACGGATTCAGCTCATTTCTAAAGGGCAAACGTTCCCATTGGGATCTATGGACATTGTGCGGTGCACCTCAGGGTTCCCGCATCTGCAGAGTTCATGGACCAGGCTACTGAGGACAGAAGCTGAGCATGGGACAGGGGCTTTGCATCAGGATTACCGTGAAGGTTATTTCACAAGTGAATGCTGTTGGTAACACCTGGGTGAGTCAGTGGGTTAGGCCACTGCCTTCAGCTCAGGACATGAGATGAGTCCTGGGATGGAGCCCCACATCGGGCTGTCTCCTCAGCAGGGAGCCTTCCTTCCCTTCTCTGGGCGTGCAACAGTGCCTACATCTTTTCGCTCCCTGCAAAGTGAAAAAGTAAAATCTTGAAGCAATAAATAAACAAATAAATAAATAATAAATATATAAAAGAGAGGGCATGATTTCCTATTGGAATCTAGGTCATTTGTGCGGGGCAGCTCAGGGTTCCCCCATGGGGAGAGTTTGGGAACCAGGCCTTTGAGGACAGAAGACTGAGCACATGACTTGGGCTTCGCATTATGCTAAGGCTGAAGGTCATTGCTATAGGGTATGCTTTCCAGAACACCTGTGTACCTCATTGGATGTGACCTGTTGCCTCGGCCCAGGTCAAGATCCCAGGGAAGAGGAATCTAGTTTGACACCGGGCCCTCCCCACTGCAGGGAGCCTTATTCCCCCTTCCTTCACACAAAAACACAGCCTACTTGTGATCTCAGACTGTCCAACAAATAAATGAAATCATTATTAAAAAAATATATATTCAGGCATGTTTTATATAGTGATCAAGTGCAATTCTGCAGTGTGGCTCAGGGTTCTTCCATCGGGAGATTTTGGGAACCAGGCCTCTGAGCTTGGAAGGCTGAGCAGCCGGCAACGGCTTCATGTGAGGTATAGGGTTAGGGTTAGGGTTAGGGTTATGTTTAGGTGAGGGTTAGAGTAAGGGTTAGGGTTATGTCTTAGGAACAAGGCATGTCGGAACTGGCCACACAATACTGGCACACCAAGGGCTGAGTTGAGGGTGGGACTCAGCAGAATCCTCAGGCGATGGAATTTTGGACGGGACAGGCCAAGAGGGTGGAATGCCCTCAGGGGAGCATGCTGGTTTCTATATATCTGAAGGTACTGGATAGCACAGTAGGAAAGGTTCAGTTTCTGCCTGAGAGGCTGAGTCCTTCCTACAGACTGACTTTCCCATCCACAGGAGGACCTGGGTTCAGTCCTCCGGTGGCCAGAGTCTGATCACGTAACCTAGGCTTAGGGTTTGGCTCTTGGAGAATGGCTGACCTGATTTGTCAGGGCAGAATTAGGCTTTCCACGGGACTCAGTTGAGGACGTAGCCCTGGCGGACCATCATATTCCCGGATTGTGGTGTGGGGGTCCTAGGAAGGTGTTGGTAGAATGATCGGACAGGCAGATTTCTCCCGCCCCGAGGGTCTTCCACAGGGCTAAATTTCCCATTATCATAGTGGGCGGCACCCAGAAGCCTGCGATGTGAAGAAGGAATCCCCTACCTAGAGGGCTACCAGGGCAGGCAACCGGGGATAGAAGTCTGAAGAAGCACCCTCGGGTTAGGGTTAGGCCGATGCACATGGGAGGCCCTACCGGCCCTTGCTGAGGGATCATCAAACTCCTGGTTCCCGCTTCAGGTGGGCGCTCCTTGGAGCTGTGTCCCAAGGGGTGCATGCAGATTTCACCTGTTCTACGGATTCAGCTCATTTCTAAAGGGCAAACGTTCCCATTGGGATCTATGGACATTGTGCGGTGCACCTCAGGGTTCCCGCATCTGCAGAGTTCATGGACCAGGCTACTGAGGACAGAAGCTGAGCATGGGACAGGGGCTTTGCATCAGGATTACCGTGAAGGTTATTTCACAAGTGAATGCTGTTGGTAACACCTGGGTGAGTCAGTGGGTTAGGCCACTGCCTTCAGCTCAGGACATGAGATGAGTCCTGGGATGGAGCCCCACATCGGGCTGTCTCCTCAGCAGGGAGCCTTCCTTCCCTTCTCTGGGCGTGCAACAGTGCCTACATCTTTTCGCTCCCTGCAAAGTGAAAAAGTAAAATCTTGAAGCAATAAATAAACAAATAAATAAATAATAAATATATAAAAGAGAGGGCATGATTTCCTATTGGAATCTAGGTCATTTGTGCGGGGCAGCTCAGGGTTCCCCCATGGGGAGAGTTTGGGAACCAGGCCTTTGAGGACAGAAGACTGAGCACATGACTTGGGCTTCGCATTATGCTAAGGCTGAAGGTCATTGCTATAGGGTATGCTTTCCAGAACACCTGTGTACCTCATTGGATGTGACCTGTTGCCTCGGCCCAGGTCAAGATCCCAGGGAAGAGGAATCTAGTTTGACACCGGGCCCTCCCCACTGCAGGGAGCCTTATTCCCCCTTCCTTCACACAAAAACACAGCCTACTTGTGATCTCAGACTGTCCAACAAATAAATGAAATCATTATTAAAAAAATATATATTCAGGCATGTTTTATATAGTGATCAAGTGCAATTCTGCAGTGTGGCTCAGGGTTCTTCCATCGGGAGATTTTGGGAACCAGGCCTCTGAGCTTGGAAGGCTGAGCAGCCGGCAACGGCTTCATGTGAGGTATAGGGTTAGGGTTAGGGTTAGGGTTATGTTTAGGTGAGGGTTAGAGTAAGGGTTAGGGTTATGTCTTAGGAACAAGGCATGTCGGAACTGGCCACACAATACTGGCACACCAAGGGCTGAGTTGAGGGTGGGACTCAGCAGAATCCTCAGGCGATGGAATTTTGGACGGGACAGGCCAAGAGGGTGGAATGCCCTCAGGGGAGCATGCTGGTTTCTATATATCTGAAGGTACTGGATAGCACAGTAGGAAAGGTTCAGTTTCTGCCTGAGAGGCTGAGTCCTTCCTACAGACTGACTTTCCCATCCACAGGAGGACCTGGGTTCAGTCCTCCGGTGGCCAGAGTCTGATCACGTAACCTAGGCTTAGGGTTTGGCTCTTGGAGAATGGCTGACCTGATTTGTCAGGGCAGAATTAGGCTTTCCACGGGACTCAGTTGAGGACGTAGCCCTGGCGGACCATCATATTCCCGGCTTGTGGTGTGGGGGTCCTAGGAAGGTGTTGGTAGAATGATCGGACAGGCAGATTTCTCCCGCCCCGAGGGTCTTCCACAGGGCTAAATTTCCCATTATCATAGTGGGCGGCACCCAGAAGCCTGCGATGTGAAGAAGGAATCCCCTACCTAGAGGGCTACCAGGGCAGGCAACCGGGGATAGAAGTCTGAAGAAGCACCCTCGGGTTAGGGTTAGGCCGATGCACATGGGAGGCCCTACCGGCCCTTGCTGAGGGATCATCAAACTCCTGGTTCCCGCTTCAGGTGGGCGCTCCTTGGAGCTGTGTCCCAAGGGGTGCATGCAGATTTCACCTGTTCTACGGATTCAGCTCATTTCTAAAGGGCAAACGTTCCCATTGGGATCTATGGACATTGTGCGGTGCACCTCAGGGTTCCCGCATCTGCAGAGTTCATGGACCAGGCTACTGAGGACAGAAGCTGAGCATGGGACAGGGGCTTTGCATCAGGATTACCGTGAAGGTTATTTCACAAGTGAATGCTGTTGGTAACACCTGGGTGAGTCAGTGGGTTAGGCCACTGCCTTCAGCTCAGGACATGAGATGAGTCCTGGGATGGAGCCCTACATCGGGCTGTCTCCTCAGCAGGGAGCCTTCCTTCCCTTCTCTGGGCGTGCAACAGTGCCTACATCTTTTCGCTCCCTGCAAAGTGAAAAAGTAAAATCTTGAAGCAATAAATAAACAAATAAATAAATAATAAATATATAAAAGAGAGGGCATGATTTCCTATTGGAATCTAGGTCATTTGTGCGGGGCAGCTCAGGGTTCCACCATGGAGAGAGTTTGGGAACCAGGCCTTTGAGGACAGAAGACTGAGCACATGACTTGGGCTTTGCGTTATGCTAAGGCTGAAGGTCATTGCTATAGGGTATATTTTCCAGAACACCTGTGTACCTCATTGGATGTGACCTCTTGCCTCGGCCCAGGTCAAGATCCCAGGGAAGAGGAATCTAGTTTGACACCAGGTCCTCACCACTGCAGGGAGCCTTATTCCCGTTTTCTTCACACAAAAACACAGCCTACTTGTGATCTCAGACTGTCCAACAAATAAATGAAATCATTATTAAAAAAAATATATATTCAGGCATGTTTTATATAGTGATCAAGTTCAAAACTGCAGTGCGGCTCAGGGTTCTTCCATCGGGAGATTTTGGGAACCAGGCCTCTGAGCTTGGAAGGCTGAGCAGCCGGCAACGGCTTCATGTGAGGTATAGGGTTAGGGTTAGGGTTATGTTTAGGTGAGGGTTAGAGTAAGGGTTAGGGTTATGTCTTAGGAACAAGGCATGTCGGAACTGGCCACACAATACTGGCACACCAAGGGCTGAGTTGAGGGTGGGACTCAGCAGAATCCTCAGGCGATGGAATTTTGGACGGGACAGGCCAAGAGGGTGGAATGCCCTCAGGGGAGCATGCTGGTTTCTATATATCTGAAGGGACTGGATAGCACAGTAGGAAAGGCTCAGTGTCTGCCTGAGAGGCTGAGTCCTTCCTACAGACTGACTTTCCCATCCACAGGAGGACCTGGGTTCAGTCCTCCGGTGGCCAGAGTCTGATCACGTAACCTAGGCTTAGGTTTTGGCTCTTAGAGAATGGCTGACCTGATTTGTCAGGGCAGAATTAGGCTTTCCACGGGACTCAGTTGAGGACGTAGCCCTGGCGGACCATCATATTCCCGGATTGTGGTGTGGGGGTCCTAGGAAGGTGTTGGTAGAATGATCGGACAGGCAGATTTCTCCCGCCCCGAGGGTCTTCCACAGGGCTAAATTTCCCATTATCATAGTGGGCGGCACCCAGAAGCCTGCGATGTGAAGAAGGAATCCCCTACCTAGAGGGCTACCAGGGCAGGCAACCGGGGATAGAAGTCTGAAGAAGCACCCTCGGGTTAGGGTTAGGCCGATGCACATGGGAGGCCCTACCGGCCCTTGCTGAGGGATCATCAAACTCCTGGTTCCCGCTTCAGGTGGGCGCTCCTTGGAGCTGTGTCCCAAGGGGTGCATGCAGATTTCACCTGTTCTACGGATTCAGCTCATTTCTAAAGGGCAAACGTTCCCATTGGGATCTATGGACATTGTGCGGTGCACCTCAGGGTTCCCGCATCTGCAGAGTTCATGGACCAGGCTACTGAGGACAGAAGCTGAGCATGGGACAGGGGCTTTGCATCAGGATTACCGTGAAGGTTATTTCACAAGTGAATGCTGTTGGTAACACCTGGGTGAGTCAGTGGGTTAGGCCACTGCCTTCAGCTCAGGACATGAGATGAGTCCTGGGATGGAGCCCCACATCGGGCTGTCTCCTCAGCAGGGAGCCTTCCTTCCCTTCTCTGGGCGTGCAACAGTGCCTACATCTTTTCGCTCCCTGCAAAGTGAAAAAGTAAAATCTTGAAGCAATAAATAAACAAATAAATAAATAATAAATATATAAAAGAGAGGGCATGATTTCCTATTGGAATCTAGGTCATTTGTGCGGGGCAGCTCAGGGTTCCCCCATGGGGAGAGTTTGGGAACCAGGCCTTTGAGGACAGAAGACTGAGCACATGACTTGGGCTTCGCATTATGCTAAGGCTGAAGGTCATTGCTATAGGGTATGCTTTCCAGAACACCTGTGTACCTCATTGGATGTGACCTGTTGCCTCGGCCCAGGTCAAGATCCCAGGGAAGAGGAATCTAGTTTGACACCGGGCCCTCCCCACTGCAGGGAGCCTTATTCCCCCTTCCTTCACACAAAAACACAGCCTACTTGTGATCTCAGACTGTCCAACAAATAAATGAAATCATTATTAAAAAAAAATACATATTCAGGCATGTTTTATATAGTGATCAAGTGCAATTCTGCAGTGTGGCTCAGGGTTCTTCCATCGGGAGATTTTGGGAACCAGGCCTCTGAGCTTGGAAGGCTGAGCAGCCGGCAACGGCTTCATGTGAGGCATAGGGTTAGGTTTAGGGTTAGGGTTAGGGTTAGGGTTATGTTTAGGTGAGGGTTAGACTAAGGGTTAGGGTTATGTCTTAGGAACAAGGCATGTCGGAACTGGCCACACAATACTGGCACACCAAGGGCTGAGTTGAGGGTGGGACTCAGCAGAATCCTCAGGCGTTGGAATTTTGGACGGGACAGGCCAAGAGGGTGGAATGCCCTCAGGGGAGCATGCTGGTTTCTATATATCTGAAGGGACTGGATAGCACAGTATGAAAGGCTCAGTTTCTGCCTGAGAGGCTGAGTCCTTCCTACAGACTGACTTTCCCATCCACAGGAGGACCTGGGTTCAGTCCTCCGGTGGCCAGAGTCTGATCACGTAACCTAGGCTTAGGGTTTGGCTCTTGGAGAATGGCTGACCTGATTTGTCAGGGCAGAATTAGGCTTTCCACGGGACTCAGTTGAGGACGTAGCCCTGGCGGACCATCATATTCCCGGATGTGGTGTGGGGGTCCTAGGAATGTGTTGGTAGAATGATCGGACAGGCAGATTTCTCCCGCCCTGAGGGTCTTCCACAGGGCTAAATTTCCCATTATCATAGTGGGCGGCACCCAGAAGCCTGCGATGTGAAGAAGGAATCCCCTACCTAGAGGGCTACCAGGGCAGGCAACCGGGGATAGAAGTCTGAAGAAGCACCCTCGGGTTAGGGTTAGGCCGATGCACATGGGAGGCCCTACCGGCCCTTGCTGAGGGATCATCAAACTCCTGGTTCCCGCTTCAGGTGGGCGCTCCTTGGAGCTGTGTCCCAAGGGGTGCATGCAGATTTCACCTGTTCTACGGATTCAGCTCATTTCTAAAGGGCAAACGTTCCCATTGGGATCTATGGACATTGTGCGGTGCACCTCAGGGTTCCCGCATCTGCAGAGTTCATGGACCAGGCTACTGAGGACAGAAGCTGAGCATGGGACAGGGGCTTTGCATCAGGATTACCGTGAAGGTTATTTCACAAGTGAATGCTGTTGGTAACACCTGGGTGAGTCAGTGGGTTAGGCCACTGCCTTCAGCTCAGGACATGAGATGAGTCCTGGGATGGAGCCCCACATCGGGCTGTCTCCTCAGCAGGGAGCCTTCCTTCCCTTCTCTGGGCGTGCAACAGTGCCTACATCTTTTCGCTCCCTGCAAAGTGAAAAAGTAAAATCTTGAAGCAATAAATAAACAAATAAATAAATAATAAATATATAAAAGAGAGGGCATGATTTCCTATTGGAATCTAGGTCATTTGTGCGGGGCAGCTCAGGGTTCCCCCATGGGGAGAGTTTGGGAACCAGGCCTTTGAGGACAGAAGACTGAGCACATGACTTGGGCTTCGCATTATGCTAAGGCTGAAGGTCATTGCTATAGGGTATGCTTTCCAGAACACCTGTGTACCTCATTGGATGTGACCTCTTGCCTCGGCCCAGGTCAAGATCCCAGGGAAGAGGAATCTAGTTTGACACCGGGCCCTCCCCACTGCAGGGAGCCTTATTCCCCCTTCCTTCACACAAAAACACAGCCTACTTGTGATCTCAGACTGTCCAACAAATAAATGAAATCATTATTAAAAAAAAATACATATTCAGGCATGTTTTATATAGTGATCAAGTGCAATTCTGCAGTGTGGCTCAGGGTTCTTCCATCGGGAGATTTTGGGAACCAGGCCTCTGAGCTTGGAATGCTGAGCAGCCGGCAACGGCTTCATGTGAGGCATAGGGTTAGGTTTAGGGTTAGGGTTAGGGTTAGGGTTATGTTTAGGTGAGGGTTAGAGTAAGGGTTAGGGTTATGTCTTAGGAACAAGGCATGTCGGAACTGGCCACACAATACTGGCACACCAAGGGCTGAGTTGAGGGTGGGACTCAGCAGAATCCTCAGGCGATGGAATTTTGGACGGGACAGGCCAAGAGGGTGGAATGCCCTCAGGGGAGCATGCTGGTTTCTATATATCTGAAGGGACTGGATAGCACAGTAGGAAAGGTTCAGTTTCTGCCTGAGAGGCTGAGTCCTTCCTACAGACTGACTTTCCCATCCACAGGAGGACCTGGGTTCAGTCCTCCGGTGGCCAGAGTCTGATCACGTAACCTAGGCTTAGGGTTTGGCTCTTGGAGAATGGCTGACCTGATTTGTCAGGGCAGAATTAGGCTTTCCACGGGACTCAGTTGAGGACGTAGCCCTGGCGGACCATCATATTCCCGGATTGTGGTGTGGGGGTCCTAGAAAGGTGTTGGTAGAATGATCGGACAGGCAGATTTCTCCCGCCCCGAGGGTCTTCCACAGGGCTAAATTTCCCATTATCATAGTGGGCGGCACCCAGAAGCCTGCGATGTGAAGAAGGAATCCCCTACCTAGAGGGCTACCAGGGCAGGCAACCGGGGATAGAAGTCTGAAGAAGCACCCTCGGGTTAGGGTTAGGCCGATGCACATGGGAGGCCCTACCGGCCCTTGCTGAGGGATCAAACTCCTGGTTCCCGCTTCAGGTGGGCGCTCCTTGGAGCTGTGTCCCAAGGGGTGCATGCAGATTTCACCTGTTCTACGGATTCAGCTCATTTCTAAAGGGCAAACGTTCCCATTGGGATCTATGGACATTGTGCGGTGCACCTCAGGGTTCCCGCATCTGCAGAGTTCATGGACCAGGCTACTGAGGACAGAAGCTGAGCATGGGACAGGGGCTTTGCATCAGGATTACCGTGAAGGTTATTTCACAAGTGAATGCTGTTGGTAACACCTGGGTGAGTCAGTGGGTTAGGCCACTGCCTTCAGCTCAGGACATGAGATGAGTCCTGGGATGGAGCCCCACATCGGGCTGTCTCCTCAGCAGGGAGCCTTCCTTCCCTTCTCTGGGCGTGCAACAGTGCCTACATCTTTTCGCTCCCTGCAAAGTGAAAAAGTAAAATCTTGAAGCAATAAATAAACAAATAAATAAATAATAAATATATAAAAGAGAGGGCATGATTTCCTATTGGAATCTAGGTCATTTGTGCGGGGCAGCTCAGGGTTCCCCCATGGGGAGAGTTTGGGAACCAGGCCTTTGAGGACAGAAGACTGAGCACATGACTTGGGCTTCGCATTATGCTAAGGCTGAAGGTCATTGCTATAGGGTATGCTTTCCAGAACACCTGTGTACCTCATTGGATGTGACCTCTTGCCTCGGCCCAGGTCAAGATCCCAGGGAAGAGGAATCTAGTTTGACACCGGGCCCTCCCCACTGCAGGGAGCCTTATTCCCCCTTCCTTCACACAAAAACACAGCCTACTTGTGATCTCAGACTGTCCAACAAATAAATGAAATCATTATTAAAAAAAAATACATATTCAGGCATGTTTTATATAGTGATCAAGTGCAATTCTGCAGTGTGGCTCAGGGTTCTTCCATCGGGAGATTTTGGGAACCAGGCCTCTGAGCTTGGAAGGCTGAGCAGCCGGCAACGGCTTCATGTGAGGCATAGGGTTAGGTTTAGGGTTAGGGTTAGGGTTAGGGTTATGTTTAGGTGAGGGTTAGAGTAAGGGTTAGGGTTATGTCTTAGGAACAAGGCATGTCGGAACTGGCCACACAATACTGGCACACCAAGGGCTGAGTTGAGGGTGGGACTCAGCAGAATCCTCAGGCGATGGAATTTTGGACGGGACAGGCCAAGAGGGTGGAATGCCCTCAGGGGAGCATGCTGGTTTCTATATATCTGAAGGGACTGGATAGCACAGTAGGAAAGGTTCAGTTTCTGCCTGAGAGGCTGAGTCCTTCCTACAGACTGACTTTCCCATCCACAGGAGGACCTGGGTTCAGTCCTCCGGTGGCCAGAGTCTGATCACGTAACCTAGGCTTAGGGTTTGGCTCTTGGAGAATGGCTGACCTGATTTGTCAGGGCAGAATTAGGCTTTCCACGGGACTCAGTTGAGGACGTAGCCCTGGCGGACCATCATATTCCCGGATTGTGGTGTGGGGGTCCTAGGAAGGTGTTGGTAGAATGATCGGACAGGCAGATTTCTCCCGCCCCGAGGGTCTTCCACAGGGCTAAATTTCCCATTATCATAGTGGGCGGCACCCAGAAGCCTGCGATGTGAAGAAGGAATCCCCTACCTAGAGGGCTACCAGGGCAGGCAACCGGGGATAGAAGTCTGAAGAAGCACCCTCGGGTTAGGGTTAGGCCGATGCACATGGGAGGCCCTACCGGCCCTTGCTGAGGGATCATCAAACTCCTGGTTCCCGCTTCAGGTGGGCGCTCCTTGGAGCTGTGTCCCAAGGGGTGCATGCAGATTTCACCTGTTCTACGGATTCAGCTCATTTCTAAAGGGCAAACGTTCCCATTGGGATCTATGGACATTGTGCGGTGCACCTCAGGGTTCCCGCATCTGCAGAGTTCATGGACCAGGCTACTGAGGACAGAAGCTGAGCATGGGACAGGGGCTTTGCATCAGGATTACCGTGAAGGTTATTTCACAAGTGAATGCTGTTGGTAACACCTGGGTGAGTCAGTGGGTTAGGCCACTGCCTTCAGCTCAGGACATGAGATGAGTCCTGGGATGGAGCCCCACATCGGGCTGTCTCCTCAGCAGGGAGCCTTCCTTCCCTTCTCTGGGCGTGCAACAGTGCCTACATCTTTTCGCTCCCTGCAAAGTGAAAAAGTAAAATCTTGAAGCAATAAATAAACAAATAAATAAATAATAAATATATAAAAGAGAGGGCATGATTTCCTATTGGAATCTAGGTCATTTGTGCGGGGCAGCTCAGGGTTCCCCCATGGGGAGAGTTTGGGAACCAGGCCTTTGAGGACAGAAGACTGAGCACATGACTTGGGCTTCGCATTATGCTAAGGCTGAAGGTCATTGCTATAGGGTATGCTTTCCAGAACACCTGTGTACCTCATTGGATGTGACCTCTTGCCTCGGCCCAGGTCAAGATCCCAGGGAAGAGGAATCTAGTTTGACACCGGGCCCTCCCCACTGCAGGGAGCCTTATTCCCCCTTCCTTCACACAAAAACACAGCCTACTTGTGATCTCAGACTGTCCAACAAATAAATGAAATCATTATTAAAAAAAATACATATTCAGGCATGTTTTATATAGTGATCAAGTGCAATTCTGCAGTGTGGCTCAGGGTTCTTCCATCGGGAGATTTTGGGAACCAGGCCTCTGAGCTTGGAAGGCTGAGCAGCCGGCAACGGCTTCATGTGAGGCATAGGGTTAGGTTTAGGGTTAGGGTTAGGGTTAGGGTTATGTTTAGGTGAGGGTTAGAGTAAGGGTTAGGGTTATGTCTTAGGAACAAGGCATTTCGGAACTGGCCACACAATACTGGCACACCAAGGGCTGAGTTGAGGGTGGGACTCAGCAGAATCCTCAGGCGATGGAATTTTGGACGGGACAGGCCAAGAGGGTGGAATGCCCTCAGGGGAGCATGCTGGTTTCTATATATCTGAAGGGACTGGATAGCACAGTAGGAAAGGTTAAGTTTCTTCCTGAGAGGCTGAGTCCTTCCTACAGACTGACTTTCCCATCCACAGGAGGACCTGGGTTCAGTCCTCCGGTGGCCAGAGACTGATCACGTAACCTAGGCTTAGGGTTTGGCTCTTGGAGAATGGCTGACCTGATTTGTCAGGGCAGAATTAGGCTTTCCACGGGACTCAGTTGAGGACGTAGCCCTAGCGGACCATCATATTCCCGGATGTGGTGTGGGGGTCCTAGGAATGTGTTGGTAGAATGATCGGACAGGCAGATTTCTCCCGCCCCGAGGGTCTTCCACAGGGCTAAATTTCCCATTATCATAGTGGGCGGCACCCAGAAGCCTGCGATGTGAAGAAGGAATCCCCTACCTAGAGGGCTACCAGGGCAGGCAACCGGGGATAGAAGTCTGAAGAAGCACCCTCGGGTTAGGGTTAGGCCGATGCACATGGGAGGCCCTACCGGCCCTTGCTGAGGGATCATCAAACTCCTGGTTCCCGCTTCAGGTGGGCGCTCTTTGGAGCTGTGTCCCAAGGGGTGCATGCAGATTTCACCTGTTCTACGGATTCAGCTCATTTCTAAAGGGCAAACGTTCCCATTGGGATCTATGGACATTGTGCGGTGCACCTCAGGGTTCCCGCATCTGCAGAGTTCATGGACCAGGCTACTGAGGACAGAAGCTGAGCATGGGACAGGGGCTTTGCATCAGGATTACCGTGAAGGTTATTTCACAAGTGAATGCTGTTGGTAACACCTGGGTGAGTCAGTGGGTTAGGCCACTGCCTTCAGCTCAGGACATGAGATGAGTCCTGGGATGGAGCCCCACATCGGGCTGTCTCCTCAGCAGGGAGCCTTCCTTCCCTTCTCTGGGCGTGCAACAGTGCCTACATCTTTTCGCTCCCTGCAAAGTGAAAAAGTAAAATCTTGAAGCAATAAATAAACAAATAAATAAATAATAAATATATAAAAGAGAGGGCATGATTTCCTATTGGAATCTAGGTCATTTGTGCGGGGTAGCTCAGGGTTCCCCCATGGGGAGAGTTTGGGAACCAGGCCTTTGAGGACAGAAGACTGAGCACATGACTTGGGCTTCGCATTATGCTAAGGCTGAAGGTCATTGCTATAGGGTATGCTTTCCAGAACACCTGTGTACCTCATTGGATGTGACCTGTTGCCTCGGCCCAGGTCAAGATCCCAGGGAAGAGGAATCTAGTTTGACACCGGGCCCTCCCCACTGCAGGGAGCCTTATTCCCCCTTCCTTCACACAAAAACACAGCCTACTTGTGATCTCAGACTGTCCAACAAATAAATGAAATCATTATTAAAAAAAAATACATATTCAGGCATGTTTTATATAGTGATCAAGTGCAATTCTGCAGTGTGGCTCAGGGTTCTTCCATCGGGAGATTTTGGGAACCAGGCCTCTGAGCTTGGAAGGCTGAGCAGCCGGCAACGGCTTCATGTGAGGCATAGGGTTAGGTTTAGGGTTAGGGTTAGGGTTAGGGTTATGTTTAGGTGAGGGTTAGAGTAAGGGTTAGGGTTATGTCTTAGGAACAAGGCATGTCGGAACTGGCCACACAATACTGGCACACCAAGGGCTGAGTTGAGGGTGGGACTCAGCAGAATCCTCAGGCGATGGAATTTTGGACGGGACAGGCCAAGAGGGTGGAATGCCCTCAGGGGAGCATGCTGGTTTCTATATATCTGAAGGTACTGGATAGCACAGTAGGAAAGGTTCAGTTTCTGCCTGAGAGGCTGAGTCCTTCCTACAGACTGACTTTCCCATCCACAGGAGGACCTGGGTTCAGTCCTCCGGTGGCCAGAGTCTGATCACGTAACCTAGGCTTAGGGTTTGGCTCTTGGAGAATGGCTGACCTGATTTGTCAGGGCAGAATTAGGCTTTCCACGGGACTCAGTTGAGGACGTAGCCCTGGCGGACCATCATATTCCCGGATTGTGGTGTGGGGGTCCTAGGAAGGTGTTGGTAGAATGATCGGACAGGCAGATTTCTCCCGCCCCGAGGGTCTTCCACAGGGCTAAATTTCCCATTATCATAGTGGGCGGCACCCAGAAGCCTGCGATGTGAAGAAGGAATCCCCTACCTAGAGGGCTACCAGGGCAGGCAACCGGGGATAGAAGTCTGAAGAAGCACCCTCGGGTTAGGGTTAGGCCGATGCACATGGGAGGCCCTACCGGCCCTTGCTGAGGGATCATCAAACTCCTGGTTCCCGCTTCAGGTGGGCGCTCCTTGGAGCTGTGTCCCAAGGGGTGCATGCAGATTTCACCTGTTCTACGGATTCAGCTCATTTCTAAAGGGCAAACGTTCCCATTGGGATCTATGGACATTGTGCGGTGCACCTCAGGGTTCCCGCATCTGCAGAGTTCATGGACCAGGCTACTGAGGACAGAAGCTGAGCATGGGACAGGGGCTTTGCATCAGGATTACCGTGAAGGTTATTTCACAAGTGAATGCTGTTGGTAACACCTGGGTGAGTCAGTGGGTTAGGCCACTGCCTTCAGCTCAGGACATGAGATGAGTCCTGGGATGGAGCCCCACATCGGGCTGTCTCCTCAGCAGGGAGCCTTCCTTCCCTTCTCTGGGCGTGCAACAGTGCCTACATCTTTTCGCTCCCTGCAAAGTGAAAAAGTAAAATCTTGAAGCAATAAATAAACAAATAAATAAATAATAAATATATAAAAGAGAGGGCATGATTTCCTATTGGAATCTAGGTCATTTGTGCGGGGCAGCTCAGGGTTCCCCCATGGGGAGAGTTTGGGAACCAGGCCTTTGAGGACAGAAGACTGAGCACATGACTTGGGCTTCGCATTATGCTAAGGCTGAAGGTCATTGCTATAGGGTATGCTTTCCAGAACACCTGTGTACCTCATTGGATGTGACCTCTTGCCTCGGCCCAGGTCAAGATCCCAGGGAAGAGGAATCTAGTTTGACACCGGGCCCTCCCCACTGCAGGGAGCCTTATTCCCCCTTCCTTCACACAAAAACACAGCCTACTTGTGATCTCAGACTGTCCAACAAATAAATGAAATCATTATTAAAAAAAAATACATATTCAGGCATGTTTTATATAGTGATCAAGTGCAATTCTGCAGTGTGGCTCAGGGTTCTTCCATCGGGAGATTTTGGGAACCAGGCCTCTGAGCTTGGAAGGCTGAGCAGCCGGCAACGGCTTCATGTGAGGCATAGGGTTAGGTTTAGGGTTAGGGTTAGGGTTAGGGTTATGTTTAGGTGAGGGTTAGAGTAAGGGTTAGGGTTATGTCTTAGGAACAAGGCATGTCGGAACTGGCCACACAATACTGGCACACCAAGGGCTGAGTTGAGGGTGGGACTCAGCAGAATCCTCAGGCGATGGAATTTTGGACGGGACAGGCCAAGAGGGTGGAATGCCCTCAGGGGAGCATGCTGGTTTCTATATATCTGAAGGGACTGGATAGCACAGTAGGAAAGGTTCAGTTTCTGCCTGAGAGGCTGAGTCCTTCCTACAGACTGACTTTCCCATCCACAGGAGGACCTGGGTTCAGTCCTCCGGTGGCCAGAGTCTGATCACGTAACCTAGGCTTAGGGTTTGGCTCTTGGAGAATGGCTGACCTGATTTGTCAGGGCAGAATTAGGCTTTCCACGGGACTCAGTTGAGGACGTAGCCCTGGCGGACCATCATATTCCCGGATTGTGGTGTGGGGGTCCTAGGAAGGTGTTGGTAGAATGATCGGACAGGCAGATTTCTCCCGCCCCGAGGGTCTTCCACAGGGCTAAATTTCCCATTATCATAGTGGGCGGCACCCAGAAGCCTGCGATGTGAAGAAGGAATCCCCTACCTAGAGGGCTACCAGGGCAGGCAACCGGGGATAGAAGTCTGAAGAAGCACCCTCGGGTTAGGGTTAGGCCGATGCACATGGGAGGCCCTACCGGCCCTTGCTGAGGGATCATCAAACTCCTGGTTCCCGCTTCAGGTGGGCGCTCCTTGGAGCTGTGTCCCAAGGGGTGCATGCAGATTTCACCTGTTCTACGGATTCAGCTCATTTCTAAAGGGCAAACGTTCCCATTGGGATCTATGGACATTGTGCGGTGCACCTCAGGGTTCCCGCATCTGCAGAGTTCATGGACCAGGCTACTGAGGACAGAAGCTGAGCATGGGACAGGGGCTTTGCATCAGGATTACCGTGAAGGTTATTTCACAAGTGAATGCTGTTGGTAACACCTGGGTGAGTCAGTGGGTTAGGCCACTGCCTTCAGCTCAGGACATGAGATGAGTCCTGGGATGGAGCCCCACATCGGGCTGTCTCCTCAGCAGGGAGCCTTCCTTCCCTTCTCTGGGCGTGCAACAGTGCCTACATCTTTTCGCTCCCTGCAAAGTGAAAAAGTAAAATCTTGAAGCAATAAATAAACAAATAAATAAATAATAAATATATAAAAGAGAGGGCATGATTTCCTATTGGAATCTAGGTCATTTGTGCGGGGCAGCTCAGGGTTCCCCCATGGGGAGAGTTTGGGAACCAGGCCTTTGAGGACAGAAGACTGAGCACATGACTTGGGCTTCGCATTATGCTAAGGCTGAAGGTCATTGCTATAGGGTATGCTTTCCAGAACACCTGTGTACCTCATTGGATGTGACCTCTTGCCTCGGCCCAGGTCAAGATCCCAGGGAAGAGGAATCTAGTTTGACACCGGGCCCTCCCCACTGCAGGGAGCCTTATTCCCCCTTCCTTCACACAAAAACACAGCCTACTTGTGATCTCAGACTGTCCAACAAATAAATGAAATCATTATTAAAAAAAATACATATTCAGGCATGTTTTATATAGTGATCAAGTGCAATTCTGCAGTGTGGCTCAGGGTTCTTCCATCGGGAGATTTTGGGAACCAGGCCTCTGAGCTTGGAAGGCTGAGCAGCCGGCAACGGCTTCATGTGAGGCATAGGGTTAGGTTTAGGGTTAGGGTTAGGGTTAGGGTTATGTTTAGGTGAGGGTTAGAGTAAGGGTTAGGGTTATGTCTTAGGAACAAGGCATTTCGGAACTGGCCACACAATACTGGCACACCAAGGGCTGAGTTGAGGGTGGGACTCAGCAGAATCCTCAGGCGATGGAATTTTGGACGGGACAGGCCAAGAGGGTGGAATGCCCTCAGGGGAGCATGCTGGTTTCTATATATCTGAAGGGACTGGATAGCACAGTAGGAAAGGTTCAGTTTCTGCCTGAGAGGCTGAGTCCTTCCTACAGACTGACTTTCCCATCCACAGGAGGACCTGGGTTCAGTCCTCCGGTGGCCAGAGTCTGATCACGTAACCTAGGCTTAGGGTTTGGCTCTTGGAGAATGGCTGACCTGATTTGTCAGGGCAGAATTAGGCTTTCCACGGGACTCAGTTGAGGACGTAGCCCTGGCGGACCATCATATTCCCGGATTGTGGTGTGGGGGTCCTAGAAAGGTGTTGGTAGAATGATCGGACAGGCAGATTTCTCCCGCCCCGAGGGTCTTCCACAGGGCTAAATTTCCCATTATCATAGTGGGCGGCACCCAGAAGCCTGCGATGTGAAGAAGGAATCCCCTACCTAGAGGGCTACCAGGGCAGGCAACCGGGGATAGAAGTCTGAAGAAGCACCCTCGGGTTAGGGTTAGGCCGATGCACATGGGAGGCCCTACCGGCCCTTGCTGAGGGATCAAACTCCTGGTTCCCGCTTCAGGTGGGCGCTCCTTGGAGCTGTGTCCCAAGGGGTGCATGCAGATTTCACCTGTTCTACGGATTCAGCTCATTTCTAAAGGGCAAACGTTCCCATTGGGATCTATGGACATTGTGCGGTGCACCTCAGGGTTCCCGCATCTGCAGAGTTCATGGACCAGGCTACTGAGGACAGAAGCTGAGCATGGGACAGGGGCTTTGCATCAGGATTACCGTGAAGGTTATTTCACAAGTGAATGCTGTTGGTAACACCTGGGTGAGTCAGTGGGTTAGGCCACTGCCTTCAGCTCAGGACATGAGATGAGTCCTGGGATGGAGCCCCACATCGGGCTGTCTCCTCAGCAGGGAGCCTTCCTTCCCTTCTCTGGGCGTGCAACAGTGCCTACATCTTTTCGCTCCCTGCAAAGTGAAAAAGTAAAATCTTGAAGCAATAAATAAACAAATAAATAAATAATAAATATATAAAAGAGAGGGCATGATTTCCTATTGGAATCTAGGTCATTTGTGCGGGGCAGCTCAGGGTTCCCCCATGGGGAGAGTTTGGGAACCAGGCCTTTGAGGACAGAAGACTGAGCACATGACTTGGGCTTCGCATTATGCTAAGGCTGAAGGTCATTGCTATAGGGTATGCTTTCCAGAACACCTGTGTACCTCATTGGATGTGACCTCTTGCCTCGGCCCAGGTCAAGATCCCAGGGAAGAGGAATCTAGTTTGACACCGGGCCCTCCCCACTGCAGGGAGCCTTATTCCCCCTTCCTTCACACAAAAACACAGCCTACTTGTGATCTCAGACTGTCCAACAAATAAATGAAATCATTATTAAAAAAAAATACATATTCAGGCATGTTTTATATAGTGATCAAGTGCAATTCTGCAGTGTGGCTCAGGGTTCTTCCATCGGGAGATTTTGGGAACCAGGCCTCTGAGCTTGGAAGGCTGAGCAGCCGGCAACGGCTTCATGTGAGGCATAGGGTTAGGTTTAGGGTTAGGGTTAGGGTTAGGGTTATGTTTAGGTGAGGGTTAGAGTAAGGGTTAGGGTTATGTCTTAGGAACAAGGCATGTCGGAACTGGCCACACAATACTGGCACACCAAGGGCTGAGTTGAGGGTGGGACTCAGCAGAATCCTCAGGCGATGGAATTTTGGACGGGACAGGCCAAGAGGGTGGAATGCCCTCAGGGGAGCATGCTGGTTTCTATATATCTGAAGGTACTGGATAGCACAGTAGGAAAGGTTCAGTTTCTGCCTGAGAGGCTGAGTCCTTCCTACAGACTGACTTTCCCATCCACAGGAGGACCTGGGTTCAGTCCTCCGGTGGCCAGAGTCTGATCACGTAACCTAGGCTTAGGGTTTGGCTCTTGGAGAATGGCTGACCTGATTTGTCAGGGCAGAATTAGGCTTTCCACGGGACTCAGTTGAGGACGTAGCCCTGGCGGACCATCATATTCCCGGATTGTGGTGTGGGGGTCCTAGGAAGGTGTTGGTAGAATGATCGGACAGGCAGATTTCTCCCGCCCCGAGGGTCTTCCACAGGGCTAAATTTCCCATTATCATAGTGGGCGGCACCCAGAAGCCTGCGATGTGAAGAAGGAATCCCCTACCTAGAGGGCTACCAGGGCAGGCAACCGGGGATAGAAGTCTGAAGAAGCACCCTCGGGTTAGGGTTAGGCCGATGCACATGGGAGGCCCTACCGGCCCTTGCTGAGGGATCATCAAACTCCTGGTTCCCGCTTCAGGTGGGCGCTCCTTGGAGCTGTGTCCCAAGGGGTGCATGCAGATTTCACCTGTTCTACGGATTCAGCTCATTTCTAAAGGGCAAACGTTCCCATTGGGATCTATGGACATTGTGCGGTGCACCTCAGGGTTCCCGCATCTGCAGAGTTCATGGACCAGGCTACTGAGGACAGAAGCTGAGCATGGGACAGGGGCTTTGCATCAGGATTACCGTGAAGGTTATTTCACAAGTGAATGCTGTTGGTAACACCTGGGTGAGTCAGTGGGTTAGGCCACTGCCTTCAGCTCAGGACATGAGATGAGTCCTGGGATGGAGCCCCACATCGGGCTGTCTCCTCAGCAGGGAGCCTTCCTTCCCTTCTCTGGGCGTGCAACAGTGCCTACATCTTTTCGCTCCCTGCAAAGTGAAAAAGTAAAATCTTGAAGCAATAAATAAACAAATAAATAAATAATAAATATATAAAAGAGAGGGCATGATTTCCTATTGGAATCTAGGTCATTTGTGCGGGGCAGCTCAGGGTTCCCCCATGGGGAGAGTTTGGGAACCAGGCCTTTGAGGACAGAAGACTGAGCACATGACTTGGGCTTCGCATTATGCTAAGGCTGAAGGTCATTGCTATAGGGTATGCTTTCCAGAACACCTGTGTACCTCATTGGATGTGACCTCTTGCCTCGGCCCAGGTCAAGATCCCAGGGAAGAGGAATCTAGTTTGACACCGGGCCCTCCCCACTGCAGGGAGCCTTATTCCCCCTTCCTTCACACAAAAACACAGCCTACTTGTGATCTCAGACTGTCCAACAAATAAATGAAATCATTATTAAAAAAAATACATATTCAGGCATGTTTTATATAGTGATCAAGTGCAATTCTGCAGTGTGGCTCAGGGTTCTTCCATCGGGAGATTTTGGGAACCAGGCCTCTGAGCTTGGAAGGCTGAGCAGCCGGCAACGGCTTCATGTGAGGCATAGGGTTAGGTTTAGGGTTAGGGTTAGGGTTAGGGTTATGTTTAGGTGAGGGTTAGAGTAAGGGTTAGGGTTATGTCTTAGGAACAAGGCATTTCGGAACTGGCCACACAATACTGGCACACCAAGGGCTGAGTTGAGGGTGGGACTCAGCAGAATCCTCAGGCGATGGAATTTTGGACGGGACAGGCCAAGAGGGTGGAATGCCCTCAGGGGAGCATGCTGGTTTCTATATATCTGAAGGGACTGGATAGCACAGTAGGAAAGGTTAAGTTTCTTCCTGAGAGGCTGAGTCCTTCCTACAGACTGACTTTCCCATCCACAGGAGGACCTGGGTTCAGTCCTCCGGTGGCCAGAGACTGATCACGTAACCTAGGCTTAGGGTTTGGCTCTTGGAGAATGGCTGACCTGATTTGTCAGGGCAGAATTAGGCTTTCCACGGGACTCAGTTGAGGACGTAGCCCTGGCGGACCATCATATTCCCGGATGTGGTGTGGGGGTCCTAGGAATGTGTTGGTAGAATGATCGGACAGGCAGATTTCTCCCGCCCCGAGGGTCTTCCACAGGGCTAAATTTCCCATTATCATAGTGGGCGGCACCCAGAAGCCTGCGATGTGAAGAAGGAATCCCCTACCTAGAGGGCTACCAGGGCAGGCAACCGGGGATAGAAGTCTGAAGAAGCACCCTCGGGTTAGGGTTAGGCCGATGCACATGGGAGGCCCTACCGGCCCTTGCTGAGGGATCATCAAACTCCTGGTTCCCGCTTCAGGTGGGCGCTCTTTGGAGCTGTGTCCCAAGGGGTGCATGCAGATTTCACCTGTTCTACGGATTCAGCTCATTTCTAAAGGGCAAACGTTCCCATTGGGATCTATGGACATTGTGCGGTGCACCTCAGGGTTCCCGCATCTGCAGAGTTCATGGACCAGGCTACTGAGGACAGAAGCTGAGCATGGGACAGGGGCTTTGCATCAGGATTACCGTGAAGGTTATTTCACAAGTGAATGCTGTTGGTAACACCTGGGTGAGTCAGTGGGTTAGGCCACTGCCTTCAGCTCAGGACATGAGATGAGTCCTGGGATGGAGCCCCACATCGGGCTGTCTCCTCAGCAGGGAGCCTTCCTTCCCTTCTCTGGGCGTGCAACAGTGCCTACATCTTTTCGCTCCCTGCAAAGTGAAAAAGTAAAATCTTGAAGCAATAAATAAACAAATAAATAAATAATAAATATATAAAAGAGAGGGCATGATTTCCTATTGGAATCTAGGTCATTTGTGCGGGGTAGCTCAGGGTTCCCCCATGGGGAGAGTTTGGGAACCAGGCCTTTGAGGACAGAAGACTGAGCACATGACTTGGGCTTCGCATTATGCTAAGGCTGAAGGTCATTGCTATAGGGTATGCTTTCCAGAACACCTGTGTACCTCATTGGATGTGACCTGTTGCCTCGGCCCAGGTCAAGATCCCAGGGAAGAGGAATCTAGTTTGACACCGGGCCCTCCCCACTGCAGGGAGCCTTATTCCCCCTTCCTTCACACAAAAACACAGCCTACTTGTGATCTCAGACTGTCCAACAAATAAATGAAATCATTATTAAAAAAAAATACATATTCAGGCATGTTTTATATAGTGATCAAGTGCAATTCTGCAGTGTGGCTCAGGGTTCTTCCATCGGGAGATTTTGGGAACCAGGCCTCTGAGCTTGGAAGGCTGAGCAGCCGGCAACGGCTTCATGTGAGGCATAGGGTTAGGTTTAGGGTTAGGGTTAGGGTTAGGGTTATGTTTAGGTGAGGGTTAGAGTAAGGGTTAGGGTTATGTCTTAGGAACAAGGCATGTCGGAACTGGCCACACAATACTGGCACACCAAGGGCTGAGTTGAGGGTGGGACTCAGCAGAATCCTCAGGCGATGGAATTTTGGACGGGACAGGCCAAGAGGGTGGAATGCCCTCAGGGGAGCATGCTGGTTTCTATATATCTGAAGGTACTGGATAGCACAGTAGGAAAGGTTCAGTTTCTGCCTGAGAGGCTGAGTCCTTCCTACAGACTGACTTTCCCATCCACAGGAGGACCTGGGTTCAGTCCTCCGGTGGCCAGAGTCTGATCACGTAACCTAGGCTTAGGGTTTGGCTCTTGGAGAATGGCTGACCTGATTTGTCAGGGCAGAATTAGGCTTTCCACGGGACTCAGTTGAGGACGTAGCCCTGGCGGACCATCATATTCCCGGATTGTGGTGTGGGGGTCCTAGGAAGGTGTTGGTAGAATGATCGGACAGGCAGATTTCTCCCGCCCCGAGGGTCTTCCACAGGGCTAAATTTCCCATTATCATAGTGGGCGGCACCCAGAAGCCTGCGATGTGAAGAAGGAATCCCCTACCTAGAGGGCTACCAGGGCAGGCAACCGGGGATAGAAGTCTGAAGAAGCACCCTCGGGTTAGGGTTAGGCCGATGCACATGGGAGGCCCTACCGGCCCTTGCTGAGGGATCATCAAACTCCTGGTTCCCGCTTCAGGTGGGCGCTCCTTGGAGCTGTGTCCCAAGGGGTGCATGCAGATTTCACCTGTTCTACGGATTCAGCTCATTTCTAAAGGGCAAACGTTCCCATTGGGATCTATGGACATTGTGCGGTGCACCTCAGGGTTCCCGCATCTGCAGAGTTCATGGACCAGGCTACTGAGGACAGAAGCTGAGCATGGGACAGGGGCTTTGCATCAGGATTACCGTGAAGGTTATTTCACAAGTGAATGCTGTTGGTAACACCTGGGTGAGTCAGTGGGTTAGGCCACTGCCTTCAGCTCAGGACATGAGATGAGTCCTGGGATGGAGCCCCACATCGGGCTGTCTCCTCAGCAGGGAGCCTTCCTTCCCTTCTCTGGGCGTGCAACAGTGCCTACATCTTTTCGCTCCCTGCAAAGTGAAAAAGTAAAATCTTGAAGCAATAAATAAACAAATAAATAAATAATAAATATATAAAAGAGAGGGCATGATTTCCTATTGGAATCTAGGTCATTTGTGCGGGGCAGCTCAGGGTTCCCCCATGGGGAGAGTTTGGGAACCAGGCCTTTGAGGACAGAAGACTGAGCACATGACTTGGGCTTCGCATTATGCTAAGGCTGAAGGTCATTGCTATAGGGTATGCTTTCCAGAACACCTGTGTACCTCATTGGATGTGACCTCTTGCCTCGGCCCAGGTCAAGATCCCAGGGAAGAGGAATCTAGTTTGACACCGGGCCCTCCCCACTGCAGGGAGCCTTATTCCCCCTTCCTTCACACAAAAACACAGCCTACTTGTGATCTCAGACTGTCCAACAAATAAATGAAATCATTATTAAAAAAAATACATATTCAGGCATGTTTTATATAGTGATCAAGTGCAATTCTGCAGTGTGGCTCAGGGTTCTTCCATCGGGAGATTTTGGGAACCAGGCCTCTGAGCTTGGAAGGCTGAGCAGCCGGCAACGGCTTCATGTGAGGCATAGGGTTAGGTTTAGGGTTAGGGTTAGGGTTAGGGTTATGTTTAGGTGAGGGTTAGAGTAAGGGTTAGGGTTATGTCTTAGGAACAAGGCATTTCGGAACTGGCCACACAATACTGGCACACCAAGGGCTGAGTTGAGGGTGGGACTCAGCAGAATCCTCAGGCGATGGAATTTTGGACGGGACAGGCCAAGAGGGTGGAATGCCCTCAGGGGAGCATGCTGGTTTCTATATATCTGAAGGGACTGGATAGCACAGTAGGAAAGGTTAAGTTTCTGCCTGAGAGGCTGAGTCCTTCCTACAGACTGACTTTCCCATCCACAGGAGGACCTGGGTTCAGTCCTCCGGTGGCCAGAGACTGATCACGTAACCTAGGCTTAGGGTTTGGCTCTTGGAGAATGGCTGACCTGATTTGTCAGGGCAGAATTAGGCTTTCCACGGGACTCAGTTGAGGACGTAGCCCTGGCGGACCATCATATTCCCGGATGTGGTGTGGGGGTCCTAGGAATGTGTTGGTAGAATGATCGGACAGGCAGATTTCTCCCGCCCCGAGGGTCTTCCACAGGGCTAAATTTCCCATTATCATAGTGGGCGGCACCCAGAAGCCTGCGATGTGAAGAAGGAATCCCCTACCTAGAGGGCTACCAGGGCAGGCAACCGGGGATAGAAGTCTGAAGAAGCACCCTCGGGTTAGGGTTAGGCCGATGCACATGGGAGGCCCTACCGGCCCTTGCTGAGGGATCATCAAACTCCTGGTTCCCGCTTCAGGTGGGCGCTCCTTGGAGCTGTGTCCCAAGGGGTGCATGCAGATTTCACCTGTTCTACGGATTCAGCTCATTTCTAAAGGGCAAACGTTCCCATTGGGATCTATGGACATTGTGCGGTGCACCTCAGGGTTCCCGCATCTGCAGAGTTCATGGACCAGGCTACTGAGGACAGAAGCTGAGCATGGGACAGGGGCTTTGCATCAGGATTACCGTGAAGGTTATTTCACAAGTGAATGCTGTTGGTAACACCTGGGTGAGTCAGTGGGTTAGGCCACTGCCTTCAGCTCAGGACATGAGATGAGTCCTGGGATGGAGCCCCACATCGGGCTGTCTCCTCAGCAGGGAGCCTTCCTTCCCTTCTCTGGGCGTGCAACAGTGCCTACATCTTTTCGCTCCCTGCAAAGTGAAAAAGTAAAATCTTGAAGCAATAAATAAACAAATAAATAAATAATAAATATATAAAAGAGAGGGCATGATTTCCTATTGGAATCTAGGTCATTTGTGCGGGGCAGCTCAGGGTTCCCCCATGGGGAGAGTTTGGGAACCAGGCCTTTGAGGACAGAAGACTGAGCACATGACTTGGGCTTCGCATTATGCTAAGGCTGAAGGTCATTGCTATAGGGTATGCTTTCCAGAACACCTGTGTACCTCATTGGATGTGACCTGTTGCCTCGGCCCAGGTCAAGATCCCAGGGAAGAGGAATCTAGTTTGACACCGGGCCCTCCCCACTGCAGGGAGCCTTATTCCCCCTTCCTTCACACAAAAACACAGCCTACTTGTGATCTCAGACTGTCCAACAAATAAATGAAATCATTATTAAAAAAAAATACATATTCAGGCATGTTTTATATAGTGATCAAGTGCAATTCTGCAGTGTGGCTCAGGGTTCTTCCATCGGGAGATTTTGGGAACCAGGCCTCTGAGCTTGGAAGGCTGAGCAGCCGGCAACGGCTTCATGTGAGGCATAGGGTTAGGTTTAGGGTTAGGGTTAGGGTTAGGGTTATGTTTAGGTGAGGGTTAGAGTAAGGGTTAGGGTTATGTCTTAGGAACAAGGCATGTCGGAACTGGCCACACAATACTGGCACACCAAGGGCTGAGTTGAGGGTGGGACTCAGCAGAATCCTCAGGCGATGGAATTTTGGACGGGACAGGCCAAGAGGGTGGAATGCCCTCAGGGGAGCATGCTGGTTTCTATATATCTGAAGGGACTGGATAGCACAGTAGGAAAGGTTCAGTTTCTTCCTGAGAGGCTGAGTCCTTCCTACAGACTGACTTTCCCATCCACAGGAGGACCTGGGTTCAGTCCTCCGGTGGCCAGAGTCTGATCACGTAACCTAGGCTTAGGGTTTGGCTCTTGGAGAATGGCTGACCTGATTTGTCAGGGCAGAATTAGGCTTTCCACGGGACTCAGTTGAGGACGTAGCCCTGGCGGACCATCATATTCCCGGATTGTGGTGTGGGGGTCCTAGGAAGGTGTTGGTAGAATGATCGGACAGGCAGATTTCTCCCGCCCCGAGGGTCTTCCACAGGGCTAAATTTCCCATTATCATAGTGGGCGGCACCCAGAAGCCTGCGATGTGAAGAAGGAATCCCCTACCTAGAGGGCTACCAGGGCAGGCAACCGGGGATAGAAGTCTGAAGAAGCACCCTCGGGTTAGGGTTAGGCCGATGCACATGGGAGGCCCTACCGGCCCTTGCTGAGGGATCATCAAACTCCTGGTTCCCGCTTCAGGTGGGCGCTCCTTGGAGCTGTGTCCCAAGGGGTGCATGCAGATTTCACCTGTTCTACGGATTCAGCTCATTTCTAAAGGGCAAACGTTCCCATTGGGATCTATGGACATTGTGCGGTGCACCTCAGGGTTCCCGCATCTGCAGAGTTCATGGACCAGGCTACTGAGGACAGAAGCTGAGCATGGGACAGGGGCTTTGCATCAGGATTACCGTGAAGGTTATTTCACAAGTGAATGCTGTTGGTAACACCTGGGTGAGTCAGTGGGTTAGGCCACTGCCTTCAGCTCAGGACATGAGATGAGTCCTGGGATGGAGCCCCACATCGGGCTGTCTCCTCAGCAGGGAGCCTTCCTTCCCTTCTCTGGGCGTGCAACAGTGCCTACATCTTTTCGCTCCCTGCAAAGTGAAAAAGTAAAATCTTGAAGCAATAAATAAACAAATAAATAAATAATAAATATATAAAAGAGAGGGCATGATTTCCTATTGGAATCTAGGTCATTTGTGCGGGGCAGCTCAGGGTTCCCCCATGGGGAGAGTTTGGGAACCAGGCCTTTGAGGACAGAAGACTGAGCACATGACTTGGGCTTCGCATTATGCTAAGGCTGAAGGTCATTGCTATAGGGTATGCTTTCCAGAACACCTGTGTACCTCATTGGATGTGACCTCTTGCCTCGGCCCAGGTCAAGATCCCAGGGAAGAGGAATCTAGTTTGACACCGGGCCCTCCCCACTGCAGGGAGCCTTATTCCCCCTTCCTTCACACAAAAACACAGCCTACTTGTGATCTCAGACTGTCCAACAAATAAATGAAATCATTATTAAAAAAAATACATATTCAGGCATGTTTTATATAGTGATCAAGTGCAATTCTGCAGTGTGGCTCAGGGTTCTTCCATCGGGAGATTTTGGGAACCAGGCCTCTGAGCTTGGAAGGCTGAGCAGCCGGCAACGGCTTCATGTGAGGCATAGGGTTAGGTTTAGGGTTAGGGTTAGGGTTAGGGTTATGTTTAGGTGAGGGTTAGAGTAAGGGTTAGGGTTATGTCTTAGGAACAAGGCATTTCGGAACTGGCCACACAATACTGGCACACCAAGGGCTGAGTTGAGGGTGGGACTCAGCAGAATCCTCAGGCGATGGAATTTTGGACGGGACAGGCCAAGAGGGTGGAATGCCCTCAGGGGAGCATGCTGGTTTCTATATATCTGAAGGGACTGGATAGCACAGTAGGAAAGGTTAAGTTTCTTCCTGAGAGGCTGAGTCCTTCCTACAGACTGACTTTCCCATCCACAGGAGGACCTGGGTTCAGTCCTCCGGTGGCCAGAGACTGATCACGTAACCTAGGCTTAGGGTTTGGCTCTTGGAGAATGGCTGACCTGATTTGTCAGGGCAGAATTAGGCTTTCCACGGGACTCAGTTGAGGACGTAGCCCTGGCGGACCATCATATTCCCGGATGTGGTGTGTGGGTCCTAGGAATGTGTTGGTAGAATGATCGGACAGGCAGATTTCTCCCGCCCCGAGGGTCTTCCACAGGGCTAAATTTCCCATTATCATAGTGGGCGGCACCCAGAAGCCTGCGATGTGAAGAAGGAATCCCCTACCTAGAGGGCTACCAGGGCAGGCAACCGGGGATAGAAGTCTGAAGAAGCACCCTCGGGTTAGGGTTAGGCCGATGCACATGGGAGGCCCTACCGGCCCTTGCTGAGGGATCATCAAACTCCTGGTTCCCGCTTCAGGTGGGCGCTCTTTGGAGCTGTGTCCCAAGGGGTGCATGCAGATTTCACCTGTTCTACGGATTCAGCTCATTTCTAAAGGGCAAACGTTCCCATTGGGATCTATGGACATTGTGCGGTGCACCTCAGGGTTCCCGCATCTGCAGAGTTCATGGACCAGGCTACTGAGGACAGAAGCTGAGCATGGGACAGGGGCTTTGCATCAGGATTACCGTGAAGGTTATTTCACAAGTGAATGCTGTTGGTAACACCTGGGTGAGTCAGTGGGTTAGGCCACTGCCTTCAGCTCAGGACATGAGATGAGTCCTGGGATGGAGCCCCACATCGGGCTGTCTCCTCAGCAGGGAGCCTTCCTTCCCTTCTCTGGGCGTGCAACAGTGCCTACATCTTTTCGCTCCCTGCAAAGTGAAAAAGTAAAATCTTGAAGCAATAAATAAACAAATAAATAAATAATAAATATATAAAAGAGAGGGCATGATTTCCTATTGGAATCTAGGTCATTTGTGCGGGGTAGCTCAGGGTTCCCCCATGGGGAGAGTTTGGGAACCAGGCCTTTGAGGACAGAAGACTGAGCACATGACTTGGGCTTCGCATTATGCTAAGGCTGAAGGTCATTGCTATAGGGTATGCTTTCCAGAACACCTGTGTACCTCATTGGATGTGACCTGTTGCCTCGGCCCAGGTCAAGATCCCAGGGAAGAGGAATCTAGTTTGACACCGGGCCCTCCCCACTGCAGGGAGCCTTATTCCCCCTTCCTTCACACAAAAACACAGCCTACTTGTGATCTCAGACTGTCCAACAAATAAATGAAATCATTATTAAAAAAAAATACATATTCAGGCATGTTTTATATAGTGATCAAGTGCAATTCTGCAGTGTGGCTCAGGGTTCTTCCATCGGGAGATTTTGGGAACCAGGCCTCTGAGCTTGGAAGGCTGAGCAGCCGGCAACGGCTTCATGTGAGGCATAGGGTTAGGTTTAGGGTTAGGGTTAGGGTTAGGGTTATGTTTAGGTGAGGGTTAGAGTAAGGGTTAGGGTTATGTCTTAGGAACAAGGCATGTCGGAACTGGCCACACAATACTGGCACACCAAGGGCTGAGTTGAGGGTGGGACTCAGCAGAATCCTCAGGCGATGGAATTTTGGACGGGACAGGCCAAGAGGGTGGAATGCCCTCAGGGGAGCATGCTGGTTTCTATATATCTGAAGGTACTGGATAGCACAGTAGGAAAGGTTCAGTTTCTGCCTGAGAGGCTGAGTCCTTCCTACAGACTGACTTTCCCATCCACAGGAGGACCTGGGTTCAGTCCTCCGGTGGCCAGAGTCTGATCACGTAACCTAGGCTTAGGGTTTGGCTCTTGGAGAATGGCTGACCTGATTTGTCAGGGCAGAATTAGGCTTTCCACGGGACTCAGTTGAGGACGTAGCCCTGGCGGACCATCATATTCCCGGATTGTGGTGTGGGGGTCCTAGGAAGGTGTTGGTAGAATGATCGGACAGGCAGATTTCTCCCGCCCCGAGGGTCTTCCACAGGGCTAAATTTCCCATTATCATAGTGGGCGGCACCCAGAAGCCTGCGATGTGAAGAAGGAATCCCCTACCTAGAGGGCTACCAGGGCAGGCAACCGGGGATAGAAGTCTGAAGAAGCACCCTCGGGTTAGGGTTAGGCCGATGCACATGGGAGGCCCTACCGGCCCTTGCTGAGGGATCATCAAACTCCTGGTTCCCGCTTCAGGTGGGCGCTCCTTGGAGCTGTGTCCCAAGGGGTGCATGCAGATTTCACCTGTTCTACGGATTCAGCTCATTTCTAAAGGGCAAACGTTCCCATTGGGATCTATGGACATTGTGCGGTGCACCTCAGGGTTCCCGCATCTGCAGAGTTCATGGACCAGGCTACTGAGGACAGAAGCTGAGCATGGGACAGGGGCTTTGCATCAGGATTACCGTGAAGGTTATTTCACAAGTGAATGCTGTTGGTAACACCTGGGTGAGTCAGTGGGTTAGGCCACTGCCTTCAGCTCAGGACATGAGATGAGTCCTGGGATGGAGCCCCACATCGGGCTGTCTCCTCAGCAGGGAGCCTTCCTTCCCTTCTCTGGGCGTGCAACAGTGCCTACATCTTTTCGCTCCCTGCAAAGTGAAAAAGTAAAATCTTGAAGCAATAAATAATCAAATAAATAAATAATAAATATATAAAAGAGAGGGCATGATTTCCTATTGGAATCTAGGTCATTTGTGCGGGGCAGCTCAGGGTTCCCCCATGGGGAGAGTTTGGGAACCAGGCCTTTGAGGACAGAAGACTGAGCACATGACTTGGGCTTCGCATTATGCTAAGGCTGAAGGTCATTGCTATAGGGTATGCTTTCCAGAACACCTGTGTACCTCATTGGATGTGACCTGTTGCCTCGGCCCAGGTCAAGATCCCAGGGAAGAGGAATCTAGTTTGACACTGGGCCCTCCCCACTGCAGGGAGCCTTATTCCCCCTTCCTTCACACAAAAACACAGCCTACTTGTGATCTCAGACTGTCCAACAAATAAATGAAATCATTATTAAAAAAAAATACATATTCAGGCATGTTTTATATAGTGATCAAGTGCAATTCTGAAGTGTGGCTCAGGGTTCTTCCATCGGGAGATTTTGGGAACCAGGCCTCTGAGCTTGGAAGGCTGAGCAGCCGGCAACGGCTTCATGTGAGGCATAGGGTTAGGTTTAGGGTTAGGGTTAGGGTTAGGGTTATGTTTAGGTGAGGGTTAGAGTAAGGGTTAGGGTTATGTCTTAGGAACAAGGCATGTCGGAACTGGCCACACAATACTGGCACACCAAGGGCTGAGTTGAGGGTGGGACTCAGCAGAATCCTCAGGCGATGGAATTTTGGACGGGACAGGCCAAGAGGGTGGAATGCCCTCAGGCGAGCATGCTGGTTTCTATATATCTGAAGGGACTGGATAGCACAGTAGGAAAGGTTAAGTTTCTGCCTGAGAGGCTGAGTCCTTCCTACAGACTGACTTTCCCATCCACAGGAGGACCTGGGTTCAGTCCTCCGGTGGCCAGAGTCTGATCACGTAACCTAGGCTTAGGGTTTGGCTCTTGGAGAATGGCTGACCTGATTTGTCAGGGCAGAATTAGGCTTTCCACGGGACTCAGTTGAGGACGTAGCCCTGGCGGACCATCATATTCCCGGATTGTGGTGTGGGGGTCCTAGGAAGGTGTTGGTAGAATGATCGGACAGGCAGATTTCTCCCGCCCCGAGGGTCTTCCACAGGGCTAAATTTCCCATTATCATAGTGGGCGGCACCCAGAAGCCTGCGATGTGAAGAAGGAATCCCCTACCTAGAGGGCTACCAGGGCAGGCAACCGGGGATAGAAGTCTGAAGAAGCACCCTCGGGTTAGGGTTAGGCCGATGCACATGGGAGGCCCTACCGGCCCTTGCTGAGGGATCATCAAACTCCTGGTTCCCGCTTCAGGTGGGCGCTCCTTGGAGCTGTGTCCCAAGGGGTGCATGCAGATTTCACCTGTTCTACGGATTCAGCTCATTTCTAAAGGGCAAACGTTCCCATTGGGATCTATGGACATTGTGCGGTGCACCTCAGGGTTCCCGCATCTGCAGAGTTCATGGACCAGGCTACTGAGGACAGAAGCTGAGCATGGGACAGGGGCTTTGCATCAGGATTACCGTGAAGGTTATTTCACAAGTGAATGCTGTTGGTAACACCTGGGTGAGTCAGTGGGTTAGGCCACTGCCTTCAGCTCAGGACATGAGATGAGTCCTGGGATGGAGCCCCACATCGGGCTGTCTCCTCAGCAGGGAGCCTTCCTTCCCTTCTCTGGGCGTGCAACAGTGCCTATATCTTTTCGCTCCCTGCAAAGTGAAAAAGTAAAATCTTGAAGCAATAAATAAACAAATAAATAAATAATAAATATATAAAAGAGAGGGCATGATTTCCTATTGGAATCTAGGTCATTTGTGCGGGGCAGCTCAGGGTTCCCCCATGGGGAGAGTTTGGGAACCAGGCCTTTGAGGACAGAAGACTGAGCACATGACTTGGGCTTCGCATTATGCTAAGGCTGAAGGTCATTGCTATAGGGTATGCTTTCCAGAACACCTGTGTACCTCATTGGATGTGACCTGTTGCCTCGGCCCAGGTCAAGATCCCAGGGAAGAGGAATCTAGTTTGACACCGGGCCCTCCCCACTGCAGGGAGCCTTATTCCCCCTTCCTTCACACAAAAACACAGCCTACTTGTGATCTCAGACTGTCCAACAAATAAATGAAATCATTATTAAAAAAAATACATATTCAGGCATGTTTTATATAGTGATCAAGTGCAATTCTGCAGTGTGGCTCAGGGTTCTTCCATCGGGAGATTTTGGGAACCAGGCCTCTGAGCTTGGAAGGCTGAGCAGCCGGCAACGGCTTCATGTGAGGCATAGGGTTAGGTTTAGGGTTAGGGTTAGGGTTAGGGTTATGTTTAGGTGAGGGTTAGAGTAAGGGTTAGGGTTATGTCTTAGGAACAAGGCATGTCGGAACTGGCCACACAATACTGGCACACCAAGGGCTGAGTTGAGGGTGGGACTCAGCAGAATCCTCAGGCGATGGAATTTTGGACGGGACAGGCCAAGAGGGTGGAATGCCCTCAGGGGAGCATGCTGGTTTCTATATATCTGAAGGTACTGGATAGCACAGTAGGAAAGGTTCAGTTTCTGCCTGAGAGGCTGAGTCCTTCCTACAGACTGACTTTCCCATCCACAGGAGGACCTGGGTTCAGTCCTCCGGTGGCCAGAGTCTGATCACGTAACCTAGGCTTAGGGTTTGGCTCTTGGAGAATGGCTGACCTGATTTGTCAGGGCAGAATTAGGCTTTCCACGGGACTCAGTTGAGGACGTAGCCCTGGCGGACCATCATATTCCCGGATTGTGGTGTGGGGGTCCTAGGAAGGTGTTGGTAGAATGATCGGACAGGCAGATTTCTCCCGCCCCGAGGGTCTTCCACAGGGCTAAATTTCCCATTATCATAGTGGGCGGCACCCAGAAGCCTGCGATGTGAAGAAGGAATCCCCTACCTAGAGGGCTACCAGGGCAGGCAACCGGGGATAGAAGTCTGAAGAAGCACCCTCGGGTTAGGGTTAGGCCGATGCACATGGGAGGCCCTACCGGCCCTTGCTGAGGGATCATCAAACTCCTGGTTCCCGCTTCAGGTGGGCGCTCCTTGGAGCTGTGTCCCAAGGGGTGCATGCAGATTTCACCTGTTCTACGGATTCAGCTCATTTCTAAAGGGCAAACGTTCCCATTGGGATCTATGGACATTGTGCGGTGCACCTCAGGGTTCCCGCATCTGCAGAGTTCATGGACCAGGCTACTGAGGACAGAAGCTGAGCATGGGACAGGGGCTTTGCATCAGGATTACCGTGAAGGTTATTTCACAAGTGAATGCTGTTGGTAACACCTGGGTGAGTCAGTGGGTTAGGCCACTGCCTTCAGCTCAGGACATGAGATGAGTCCTGGGATGGAGCCCCACATCGGGCTGTCTCCTCAGCAGGGAGCCTTCCTTCCCTTCTCTGGGCGTGCAACAGTGCCTACATCTTTTCGCTCCCTGCAAAGTGAAAAAGTAAAATCTTGAAGCAATAAATAAACAAATAAATAAATAATAAATATATAAAAGAGAGGGCATGATTTCCTATTGGAATCTAGGTCATTTGTGCGGGGCAGCTCAGGGTTCCCCCATGGGGAGAGTTTGGGAACCAGGCCTTTGAGGACAGAAGACTGAGCACATGACTTGGGCTTCGCATTATGCTAAGGCTGAAGGTCATTGCTATAGGGTATGCTTTCCAGAACACCTGTGTACCTCATTGGATGTGACCTCTTGCCTCGGCCCAGGTCAAGATCCCAGGGAAGAGGAATCTAGTTTGACACCGGGCCCTCCCCACTGCAGGGAGCCTTATTCCCCCTTCCTTCACACAAAAACACAGCCTACTTGTGATCTCAGACTGTCCAACAAATAAATGAAATCATTATTAAAAAAAATACATATTCAGGCATGTTTTATATAGTGATCAAGTGCAATTCTGCAGTGTGGCTCAGGGTTCTTCCATCGGGAGATTTTGGGAACCAGGCCTCTGAGCTTGGAAGGCTGAGCAGCCGGCAACGGCTTCATGTGAGGCATAGGGTTAGGTTTAGGGTTAGGGTTAGGGTTAGGGTTATGTTTAGGTGAGGGTTAGAGTAAGGGTTAGGGTTATGTCTTAGGAACAAGGCATTTCGGAACTGGCCACACAATACTGGCACACCAAGGGCTGAGTTGAGGGTGGGACTCAGCAGAATCCTCAGGCGATGGAATTTTGGACGGGACAGGCCAAGAGGGTGGAATGCCCTCAGGGGAGCATGCTGGTTTCTATATATCTGAAGGGACTGGATAGCACAGTAGGAAAGGTTCAGTTTCTGCCTGAGAGGCTGAGTCCTTCCTACAGACTGACTTTCCCATCCACAGGAGGACCTGGGTTCAGTCCTCCGGTGGCCAGAGACTGATCACGTAACCTAGGCTTAGGGTTTGGCTCTTGGAGAATGGCTGACCTGATTTGTCAGGGCAGAATTAGGCTTTCCACGGGACTCAGTTGAGGACGTAGCCCTGGCGGACCATCATATTCCCGGATGTGGTGTGGGGGTCCTAGGAATGTGTTGGTAGAATGATCGGACAGGCAGATTTCTCCCGCCCCGAGGGTCTTCCACAGGGCTAAATTTCCCATTATCATAGTGGGCGGCACCCAGAAGCCTGCGATGTGAAGAAGGAATCCCCTACCTAGAGGGCTACCAGGGCAGGCAACCGGGGATAGAAGTCTGAAGAAGCACCCTCGGGTTAGGGTTAGGCCGATGCACATGGGAGGCCCTACCGGCCCTTGCTGAGGGATCATCAAACTCCTGGTTCCCGCTTCAGGTGGGCGCTCCTTGGAGCTGTGTCCCAAGGGGTGCATGCAGATTTCACCTGTTCTACGGATTCAGCTCATTTCTAAAGGGCAAACGTTCCCATTGGGATCTATGGACATTGTGCGGTGCACCTCAGGGTTCCCGCATCTGCAGAGTTCATGGACCAGGCTACTGAGGACAGAAGCTGAGCATGGGACAGGGGCTTTGCATCAGGATTACCGTGAAGGTTATTTCACAAGTGAATGCTGTTGGTAACACCTGGGTGAGTCAGTGGGTTAGGCCACTGCCTTCAGCTCAGGACATGAGATGAGTCCTGGGATGGAGCCCCACATCGGGCTGTCTCCTCAGCAGGGAGCCTTCCTTCCCTTCTCTGGGCGTGCAACAGTGCCTACATCTTTTCGCTCCCTGCAAAGTGAAAAAGTAAAATCTTGAAGCAATAAATAAACAAATAAATAAATAATAAATATATAAAAGAGAGGGCATGATTTCCTATTGGAATCTAGGTCATTTGTGCGGGGTAGCTCAGGGTTCCCCCATGGGGAGAGTTTGGGAACCAGGCCTTTGAGGACAGAAGACTGAGCACATGACTTGGGCTTCGCATTATGCTAAGGCTGAAGGTCATTGCTATAGGGTATGCTTTCCAGAACACCTGTGTACCTCATTGGATGTGACCTGTTGCCTCGGCCCAGGTCAAGATCCCAGGGAAGAGGAATCTAGTTTGACACCGGGCCCTCCCCACTGCAGGGAGCCTTATTCCCCCTTCCTTCACACAAAAACACAGCCTACTTGTGATCTCAGACTGTCCAACAAATAAATGAAATCATTATTAAAAAAAAATACATATTCAGGCATGTTTTATATAGTGATCAAGTGCAATTCTGCAGTGTGGCTCAGGGTTCTTCCATCGGGAGATTTTGGGAACCAGGCCTCTGAGCTTGGAAGGCTGAGCAGCCGGCAACGGCTTCATGTGAGGCATAGGGTTAGGTTTAGGGTTAGGGTTAGGGTTAGGGTTATGTTTAGGTGAGGGTTAGAGTAAGGGTTAGGGTTATGTCTTAGGAACAAGGCATGTCGGAACTGGCCACACAATACTGGCACACCAAGGGCTGAGTTGAGGGTGGGACTCAGCAGAATCCTCAGGCGATGGAATTTTGGACGGGACAGGCCAAGAGGGTGGAATGCCCTCAGGGGAGCATGCTGGTTTCTATATATCTGAAGGTACTGGATAGCACAGTAGGAAAGGTTCAGTTTCTGCCTGAGAGGCTGAGTCCTTCCTACAGACTGACTTTCCCATCCACAGGAGGACCTGGGTTCAGTCCTCCGGTGGCCAGAGTCTGATCACGTAACCTAGGCTTAGGGTTTGGCTCTTGGAGAATGGCTGACCTGATTTGTCAGGGCAGAATTAGGCTTTCCACGGGACTCAGTTGAGGACGTAGCCCTGGCGGACCATCATATTCCCGGATTGTGGTGTGGGGGTCCTAGGAAGGTGTTGGTAGAATGATCGGACAGGCAGATTTCTCCCGCCCCGAGGGTCTTCCACAGGGCTAAATTTCCCATTATCATAGTGGGCGGCACCCAGAAGCCTGCGATGTGAAGAAGGAATCCCCTACCTAGAGGGCTACCAGGGCAGGCAACCGGGGATAGAAGTCTGAAGAAGCACCCTCGGGTTAGGGTTAGGCCGATGCACATGGGAGGCCCTACCGGCCCTTGCTGAGGGATCATCAAACTCCTGGTTCCCGCTTCAGGTGGGCGCTCCTTGGAGCTGTGTCCCAAGGGGTGCATGCAGATTTCACCTGTTCTACGGATTCAGCTCATTTCTAAAGGGCAAACGTTCCCATTGGGATCTATGGACATTGTGCGGTGCACCTCAGGGTTCCCGCATCTGCAGAGTTCATGGACCAGGCTACTGAGGACAGAAGCTGAGCATGGGACAGGGGCTTTGCATCAGGATTACCGTGAAGGTTATTTCACAAGTGAATGCTGTTGGTAACACCTGGGTGAGTCAGTGGGTTAGGCCACTGCCTTCAGCTGAGGACATGAGATGAGTCCTGGGATGGAGCCCCACATCGGGCTGTCTCCTCAGCAGGGAGCCTTCCTTCCCTTCTCTGGGCGTGCAACAGTGCCTACATCTTTTCGCTCCCTGCAAAGTGAAAAAGTAAAATCTTGAAGCAATAAATAATCAAATAAATAAATAATAAATATATAAAAGAGAGGGCATGATTTCCTATTGGAATCTAGGTCATTTGTGCGGGGCAGCTCAGGGTTCCCCCATGGGGAGAGTTTGGGAACCAGGCCTTTGAGGACAGAAGACTGAGCACATGACTTGGGCTTCGCATTATGCTAAGGCTGAAGGTCATTGCTATAGGGTATGCTTTCCAGAACACCTGTGTACCTCATTGGATGTGACCTGTTGCCTCGGCCCAGGTCAAGATCCCAGGGAAGAGGAATCTAGTTTGACACTGGGCCCTCCCCACTGCAGGGAGCCTTATTCCCCCTTCCTTCACACAAAAACACAGCCTACTTGTGATCTCAGACTGTCCAACAAATAAATGAAATCATTATTAAAAAAAAATACATATTCAGGCATGTTTTATATAGTGATCAAGTGCAATTCTGAAGTGTGGCTCAGGGTTCTTCCATCGGGAGATTTTGGGAACCAGGCCTCTGAGCTTGGAAGGCTGAGCAGCCGGCAACGGCTTCATGTGAGGCATAGGGTTAGGTTTAGGGTTAGGGTTAGGGTTAGGGTTATGTTTAGGTGAGGGTTAGAGTAAGGGTTAGGGTTATGTCTTAGGAACAAGGCATGTCGGAACTGGCCACACAATACTGGCACACCAAGGGCTGAGTTGAGGGTGGGACTCAGCAGAATCCTCAGGCGATGGAATTTTGGACGGGACAGGCCAAGAGGGTGGAATGCCCTCAGGCGAGCATGCTGGTTTCTATATATCTGAAGGGACTGGATAGCACAGTAGGAAAGGTTAAGTTTCTGCCTGAGAGGCTGAGTCCTTCCTACAGACTGACTTTCCCATCCACAGGAGGACCTGGGTTCAGTCCTCCGGTGGCCAGAGTCTGATCACGTAACCTAGGCTTAGGGTTTGGCTCTTGGAGAATGGCTGACCTGATTTGTCAGGGCAGAATTAGGCTTTCCACGGGACTCAGTTGAGGACGTAGCCCTGGCGGACCATCATATTCCCGGATTGTGGTGTGGGGGTCCTAGGAAGGTGTTGGTAGAATGATCGGACAGGCAGATTTCTCCCGCCCCGAGGGTCTTCCACAGGGCTAAATTTCCCATTATCATAGTGGGCGGCACCCAGAAGCCTGCGATGTGAAGAAGGAATCCCCTACCTAGAGGGCTACCAGGGCAGGCAACCGGGGATAGAAGTCTGAAGAAGCACCCTCGGGTTAGGGTTAGGCCGATGCACATGGGAGGCCCTACCGGCCCTTGCTGAGGGATCATCAAACTCCTGGTTCCCGCTTCAGGTGGGCGCTCCTTGGAGCTGTGTCCCAAGGGGTGCATGCAGATTTCACCTGTTCTACGGATTCAGCTCATTTCTAAAGGGCAAACGTTCCCATTGGGATCTATGGACATTGTGCGGTGCACCTCAGGGTTCCCGCATCTGCAGAGTTCATGGACCAGGCTACTGAGGACAGAAGCTGAGCATGGGACAGGGGCTTTGCATCAGGATTACCGTGAAGGTTATTTCACAAGTGAATGCTGTTGGTAACACCTGGGTGAGTCAGTGGGTTAGGCCACTGCCTTCAGCTCAGGACATGAGATGAGTCCTGGGATGGAGCCCCACATCGGGCTGTCTCCTCAGCAGGGAGCCTTCCTTCCCTTCTCTGGGCGTGCAACAGTGCCTATATCTTTTCGCTCCCTGCAAAGTGAAAAAGTAAAATCTTGAAGCAATAAATAAACAAATAAATAAATAATAAATATATAAAAGAGAGGGCATGATTTCCTATTGGAATCTAGGTCATTTGTGCGGGGCAGCTCAGGGTTCCCCCATGGGGAGAGTTTGGGAACCAGGCCTTTGAGGACAGAAGACTGAGCACATGACTTGGGCTTCGCATTATGCTAAGGCTGAAGGTCATTGCTATAGGGTATGCTTTCCAGAACACCTGTGTACCTCATTGGATGTGACCTGTTGCCTCGGCCCAGGTCAAGATCCCAGGGAAGAGGAATCTAGTTTGACACCGGGCCCTCCCCACTGCAGGGAGCCTTATTCCCCCTTCCTTCACACAAAAACACAGCCTACTTGTGATCTCAGACTGTCCAACAAATAAATGAAATCATTATTAAAAAAAATACATATTCAGGCATGTTTTATATAGTGATCAAGTGCAATTCTGCAGTGTGGCTCAGGGTTCTTCCATCGGGAGATTTTGGGAACCAGGCCTCTGAGCTTGGAAGGCTGAGCAGCCGGCAACGGCTTCATGTGAGGCATAGGGTTAGGTTTAGGGTTAGGGTTAGGGTTAGGGTTATGTTTAGGTGAGGGTTAGAGTAAGGGTTAGGGTTATGTCTTAGGAACAAGGCATGTCGGAACTGGCCACACAATACTGGCACACCAAGGGCTGAGTTGAGGGTGGGACTCAGCAGAATCCTCAGGCGATGGAATTTTGGACGGGACAGGCCAAGAGGGTGGAATGCCCTCAGGCGAGCATGCTGGTTTCTATATATCTGAAGGGACTGGATAGCACAGTAGGAAAGGTTAAGTTTCTGCCTGAGAGGCTGAGTCCTTCCTACAGACTGACTTTCCCATCCACAGGAGGACCTGGGTTCAGTCCTCCGGTGGCCAGAGTCTGATCACGTAACCTAGGCTTAGGGTTTGGCTCTTGGAGAATGGCTGACCTGATTTGTCAGGGCAGAATTAGGCTTTCCACGGGACTCAGTTGAGGACGTAGCCCTGGCGGACCATCATATTCCCGGATTGTGGTGTGGGGGTCCTAGGAAGGTGTTGGTAGAATGATCGGACAGGCAGATTTCTCCCGCCCCGAGGGTCTTCCACAGGGCTAAATTTCCCATTATCATAGTGGGCGGCACCCAGAAGCCTGCTATGTGAAGAAGGAATCCCCTACCTAGAGGGCTACCAGGGCAGGCAACCGGGGATAGAAGTCTGAAGAAGCACCCTCGGGTTAGGGTTAGGCCGATGCACATGGGAGGCCCTACCGGCCCTTGCTGAGGGATCATCAAACTCCTGGTTCCCGCTTCAGGTGGGCGCTCCTTGGAGCTGTGTCCCAAGGGGTGCATGCAGATTTCACCTGTTCTACGGATTCAGCTCATTTCTAAAGGGCAAACGTTCCCATTGGGATCTATGGACATTGTGCGGTGCACCTCAGGGTTCCCGCATCTGCAGAGTTCATGGACCAGGCTACTGAGGACAGAAGCTGAGCATGGGACAGGGGCTTTGCATCAGGATTACCGTGAAGGTTATTTCACAAGTGAATGCTGTTGGTAACACCTGGGTGAGTCAGTGGGTTAGGCCACTGCCTTCAGCTCAGGACATGAGATGAGTCCTGGGATGGAGCCCCACATCGGGCTGTCTCCTCAGCAGGGAGCCTTCCTTCCCTTCTCTGGGCGTGCAACAGTGCCTACATCTTTTCGCTCCCTGCAAAGTGAAAAAGTAAAATCTTGAAGCAATAAATAAACAAATAAATAAATAATAAATATATAAAAGAGAGGGCATGATTTCCTATTGGAATCTAGGTCATTTGTGCGGGGCAGCTCAGGGTTCCACCATGGGGAGAGTTTGGGAACCAGGCCTTTGACGACAGAAGACTGAGCACATGACTTGGGCTTCGCATTATGCTAAGGCTGAAGGTCATTGCTATAGGGTATGCTTTCCAGAACACCTGTGTACCTCATTGGATGCGACCTCTTGTCTCGGTCCAGGTCAAGATCCCAGGGAAGAGGAATCTAGTTTGACACCGGGCCCTCCCCACTGCAGGGAGCCTTATTCCCCCTTCCTTCACACAAAAACACAGCCTACTTGTGATCTCAGACTGTCCAACAAATAAATGAAATCATTATTAAAAAAAAATACATATTCAGGCATGTTTTATATAGTGATCAAGTGCAATTCTGCAGTGTGGCTCAGGGTTCTTCCATCGGGAGATTTTGGGAACCAGGACTCTGAGCTTGGAAGGCTGAGCAGCCGGCAACGGCTTCATGTGAGGCATAGGGTTAGGTTTAGGGTTAGGGTTAGGGTTAGGGTTATGTTTAGGTGAGGGTTAGAGTAAGGGTTAGGGTTATGACTTAGGAACAAGGCATGTCGGAACTGGCCACACAATACTGGCACACCAAGGGCTGAGTTGAGGATGGGACTCAGCAGAATCCTCAGGCGATGGAATTTTGGACGGGACAGGCCAAGAGGGTGGAATGCCCTCAGGGGAGCATGCTGGTTTCTATATATCTGAAGGGACTGGATAGCACAGTAGGAAAGGTTCAGTGTCTGCCTGAGAGGCTGAGTCCTTCCTACAGACTGACTTTCCCATCCACAGGAGGACCTGGGTTCAGTCCTCCGGTGGCCAGAGTCTGATCACGTAACCTAGGCTTAGGGTTTGGCTCTTGGAGAATGGCTGACCTGATTTGTCAGGGCAGAATTAGGCTTTCCACGGGACTCAGTTGAGGACGTAGCCCTGGCGGACCATCATATTCCCGGATTGTGGTGTGGGGGTCCTAGGAAGGTGTTGGTAGAATGATCGGACAGGCAGATTTCTCCCGCCCCGAGGGTCTTCCACAGGGCTAAATTTCCCATTATCATAGTGGGCGGCACCCAGAAGCCTGCGATGTGAAGAAGGAATCCCCTACCTAGAGGGCTACCAGGGCAGGCAACCGGGGATAGAAGTCTGAAGAAGCACCCTCGGGTTAGGGTTAGGCCGATGCACATGGGAGGCCCTACCGGCCCTTGCTGAGGGATCATCAAACTCCTGGTTCCCGCTTCAGGTGGGCGCTCCTTGGAGCTGTGTCCCAAGGGGTGCATGCAGATTTCACCTGTTCTACGGATTCAGCTCATTTCTAAAGGGCAAACGTTCCCATTGGGATCTATGGACATTGTGCGGTGCACCTCAGGGTTCCCGCATCTGCAGAGTTCATGGACCAGGCTACTGAGGACAGAAGCTGAGCATGGGACAGGGGCTTTGCATCAGGATTACCGTGAAGGTTATTTCACAAGTGAATGCTGTTGGTAACACCTGGGTGAGTCAGTGGGTTAGGCCACTGCCTTCAGCTCAGGACATGAGATGAGTCCTGGGATGGAGCCCCACATCGGGCTGTCTCCTCAGCAGGGAGCCTTCCTTCCCTTCTCTGGGCGTGCAACAGTGCCTACATCTTTTCGCTCCCTGCAAAGTGAAAAAGTAAAATCTTGAAGCAATAAATAAACAAATAAATAAATAATAAATATATAAAAGAGAGGGCATGATTTCCTATTGGAATCTAGGTCATTTGTGCGGGGCAGCTCAGGGTTCCCCCATGGGGAGAGTTTGGGAACCAGGCCTTTGAGGACAGAAGACTGAGCACATGACTTGGGCTTCGCATTATGCTAAGGCTGAAGGTCATTGCTATAGGGTATGCTTTCCAGAACACCTGTGTACCTCATTGGATGTGACCTCTTGCCTCGGCCCAGGTCAAGATCCCAGGGAAGAGGAATCTAGTTTGACACCGGGCCCTCCCCACTGCAGGGAGCCTTATTCCCCCTTCCTTCACACAAAAACACAGCCTACTTGTGATCTCAGACTGTCCAACAAATAAATGAAATCATTATTAAAAAAAATACATATTCAGGCATGTTTTATATAGTGATCAAGTGCAATTCTGCAGTGTGGCTCAGGGTTCTTCCATCGGGAGATTTTGGGAACCAGGCCTCTGAGCTTGGAAGGCTGAGCAGCCGGCAACGGCTTCATGTGAGGCATAGGGTTAGGTTTAGGGTTAGGGTTAGGGTAAGGGTTATGTTTAGGTGAGGGTTAGAGTAAGGGTTAGGGTTATGTCTTAGGAACAAGGCATGTCGGAACTGGCCACACAATACTGGCACACCAAGGGCTGAGTTGAGGGTGGGACTCAGCAGAATCCTCAGGCGATGGAATTTTGGACGGGACAGGCCAAGAGGGTGGAATGCCCTCAGGGGAGCATGCTGGTTTCTATATATCTGAAGGGACTGGATAGCACAGTAGGAAAGGTTCAGTTTCTGCCTGAGAGGCTGAGTCCTTCCTACAGACTGACTTTCCCATCCACAGGAGGACCTGGGTTCAGTCCTCCGGTGGCCAGAGTCTGATCACGTAACCTAGGCTTAGGGTTTGGCTCTTGGAGAATGGCTGACCTGATTTGTCAGGGCAGAATTAGGCTTTCCACGGGACTCAGTTGAGGACGTAGCCCTGGCGGACCATCATATTCCCGGATTGTGGTGTGGGGGTCCTAGGAAGTTGTTGGTAGAATGATCGGACAGGCAGATTTCTCCCGCCCCGAGGGTCTTCCACAGGGCTAAATTTCCCATTATCATAGTGGGCGGCACCCAGAAGCCTGCGATGTGAAGAAGGAATCCCCTACCTAGAGGGCTACCAGGGCAGGCAACCGGGGATAGAAGTCTGAAGAAGCACCCTCGGGTTAGGGTTAGGCCGATGCACATGGGAGGCCCTACCGGCCCTTGCTGAGGGATCATCAAACTCCTGGTTCCCGCTTCAGGTGGGCGCTCCTTGGAGCTGTGTCCCAAGGGGTGCATGCAGATTTCACCTGTTCTACGGATTCAGCTCATTTCTAAAGGGCAAACGTTCCCATTGGGATCTATGGACATTGTGCGGTGCACCTCAGGGTTCCCGCATCTGCAGAGTTCATGGACCAGGCTACTGAGGACAGAAGCTGAGCATGGGACAGGGGCTTTGCATCAGGATTACCGTGAAGGTTATTTCACAAGTGAATGCTGTTGGTAACACCTGGGTGAGTCAGTGCGTTAGGCCACTGCCTTCAGCTCAGGACATGAGATGAGTCCTGGGATGGAGCCCCACATCGGGCTGTCTCCTCAGCAGGGAGCCTTCCTTCCCTTCTCTGGGCGTGCAACAGTGCCTACATCTTTTCGCTCCCTGCAAAGTGAAAAAGTAAAATCTTGAAGCAATAAATAAACAAATAAATAAATAATAAATATATAAAAGAGAGGGCATGATTTCCTATTGGAATCTAGGTCATTTGTGCGGGGCAGCTCAGGGTTCCCCCATGGGGAGAGTTTGGGAACCAGGCCTTTGAGGACAGAAGACTGAGCACATGACTTGGGCTTCGCATTATGCTAAGGCTGAAGGTCATTGCTATAGGGTATGCTTTCCAGAACACCTGTGTACCTCATTGGATGTGACCTCTTGCCTCGGCCCAGGTCAAGATCCCAGGGAAGAGGAATCTAGTTTGACACCGGGCCCTCCCCACTGCAGGGAGCCTTATTCCCCCTTCCTTCACACAAAAACACAGCCTACTTGTGATCTCAGACTGTCCAACAAATAAATGAAATCATTATTAAAAAAAAATACATATTCAGGCATGTTATATATAGTGATCAAGTGCAATTCTGCAGTGTGGCTCAGGGTTCTTCCATCGGGAGATTTTGGGAACCAGGCCTCTGAGCTTGGAAGTCTGAGCAGCCGGCAACGGCTTCATGTGAGGCATAGGGTTAGGTTTAGGGTTAGGGTTAGGGTTATGTTTAGGTGAGGGTTAGAGTAAGGGTTAGGGTTATGTCTTAGGAACAAGGCATGTCGGAACTGGCCACACAATACTGGCACACCAAGGGCTGAGTTGAGGGTGGGACTCAGCAGAATCCTCAGGCGATGGAATTTTGGACGGGACAGGCCAAGAGGGTGGAATGCCCTCAGGGGAGCATGCTGGTTTCTATATATCTGAAGGGACTGGATAGCACAGTAGGAAAGGTTCAGTTTCTGCCTGAGAGGCTGAGTCCTTCCTACAGACTGACTTTCCCATCCACAGGAGGACCTGGGTTCAGTCCTCCGGTGGCCAGAGTCTGATCACGTAACCTAGGCTTAGGGTTTGGCTCTTGGAGAATGGCTGACCTGATTTGTCAGGGCAGAATTAGGCTTTCCACGGGACTCAGTTGAGGACGTAGCCCTGGCGGACCATCATATTCCCGGATTGTGGTGTGGGGGTCCTAGGAAGGTGTTGGTAGAATGATCGGACAGGCAGATTTCTCCCGCCCCGAGGGTCTTCCACAGGGCTAAATTTCCCATTATCATAGTGGGCGGCACCCAGAAGCCTGCTATGTGAAGAAGGAATCCCCTACCTAGAGGGCTACCAGGGCAGGCAACCGGGGATAGAAGTCTGAAGAAGCACCCTCGGGTTAGGGTTAGGCCGATGCACATGGGAGGCCCTACCGGCCCTTGCTGAGGGATCATCAAACTCCTGGTTCCCGCTTCAGGTGGGCACTCCTTGGAACTGTGTCCCAAGGGGTGCATGCAGATTTCACCTGTTCTACGGATTCAGCTCATTTCTAAAGGGCAAACGTTCCCATTGGGATCTATGGACATTGTGCGGTGCACCTCAGGGTTCCCGCATCTGCAGAGTTCATGGACCAGGCTACTGAGGACAGAAGCTGAGCATGGGACAGGGGCTTTGCATCAGGATTACCGTGAAGGTTATTTCACAAGTGAATGCTGTTGGTAACACCTGGGTGAGTCAGTGGGTTAGGCCACTGCCTTCAGCTCAGGACATGAGATGAGTCCTGGGATGGAGCCCCACATCGGGCTGTCTCCTCAGCAGGGAGCCTTCCTTCCCTTCTCTGGGCGTGCAACAGTGCCTACATCTTTTCGCTCCCTGCAAAGTGAAAAAGTAAAATCTTGAAGCAATAAATAAACAAATAAATAAATAATAAATATATAAAAGAGAGGGCATGATTTCCTATTGGAATCTAGGTCATTTGTGCGGGGCAGCTCAGGGTTCCCCCATGGGGAGAGTTTGGGAACCAGGCCTTTGAGGACAGAAGACTGAGCACATGACTTGGGCTTCGCATTATGCTAAGGCTGAAGGTCATTGCTATAGGGTATGCTTTCCAGAACACCTGTGTACCTCATTGGATGTGACCTCTTGCCTCGGCCCAGGTCAAGATCCCAGGGAAGAGGAATCTAGTTTGACACCGGGCCCTCCCCACTGCAGGGAGCCTTATTCCCCCTTCCTTCACACAAAAACACAGCCTACTTGTGATCTCAGACTGTCCAACAAATAAATGAAATCATTATTAAAAAAAAATACATATTCAGGCATGTTTTATATAGTGATCAAGTGCAATTCTGCAGTGTGGCTCAGGGTTCTTCCATCGGGAGATTTTGGGAACCAGGCCTCTGAGCTTGGAAGGCTGAGCAGCCGGCAACGGCTTCATGTGAGGCATAGGGTTAGGTTTAGGGTTAGGGTTAGGGTTAGGGTTATGTTTAGGTGAGGGTTAGAGTAAGGGTTAGGGTTATGTCTTAGGAACAAGGCATGTCGGAACTGGCCACACAATACTGGCACACCAAGGGCTGAGTTGAGGGTGGGACTCAGCAGAATCCTCAGGCGATGGAATTTTGGACGGGACAGGCCAAGAGGGTGGAATGCCCTCAGGGGAGCATGCTGGTTTCTATATATCTGAAGGGACTGGATAGCACAGTAGGAAAGGTTCAGTTTCTGCCTGAGAGGCTGAGTCCTTCCTACAGACTGACTTTCCCATCCACAGGAGGACCTGGGTTCAGTCCTCCGGTGGCCAGAGTCTGATCACGTAACCTAGGCTTAGGGTTTGGCTCTTGGAGAATGGCTGACCTGATTTGTCAGGGCAGAATTAGGCTTTCCACGGGACTTAGTTGAGGACGTAGCCCTGGCGGACCATCATATTCCCGGATTGTGGTGTGGGGGTCCTAGGAAGGTGTTGGTAGAATGATCGGACAGGCAGATTTCTCCCGCCCCGAGGGTCTTCCACAGGGCTAAATTTCCCATTATCATAGTGGGCGGCACCCAGAAGCCTGCGATGTGAAGAAGGAATCCCCTACCTAGAGGGCTACCAGGGCAGGCAACCGGGGATAGAAGTCTGAAGAAGCACCCTCGGGTTAGGGTTAGGCCGATGCACATGGGAGGCCCTACCGGCCCTTGCTGAGGGATCATCAAACTCCTGGTTCCCGCTTCAGGTGGGCGCTCCTTGGAGCTGTGTCCCAAGGGGTGCATGCAGATTTCACCTGTTCTACGGATTCAGCTCATTTCTAAAGGGCAAACGTTCCCATTGGGATCTATGGACATTGTGCGGTGCACCTCAGGGTTCCCGCATCTGCAGAGTTCATGGACCAGGCTACTGAGGACAGAAGCTGAGCATGGGACAGGGGCTTTGCATCAGGATTACCGTGAAGGTTATTTCACAAGTGAATGCTGTTGGTAACACCTGGGTGAGTCAGTGCGTTAGGCCACTGCCTTCAGCTCAGGACATGAGATGAGTCCTGGGATGGAGCCCCACATCGGGCTGTCTCCTCAGCAGGGAGCCTTCCTTCCCTTCTCTGGGCGTGCAACAGTGCCTACATCTTTTCGCTCCCTGCAAAGTGAAAAAGTAAAATCTTGAAGCAATAAATAAACAAATAAATAAATAATAAATATATAAAAGAGAGGGCATGATTTCCTATTGGAATCTAGGTCATTTGTGCGGGGCAGCTCAGGGTTCCCCCATGGGGAGAGTTTGGGAACCAGGCCTTTGAGGACAGAAGACTGAGCACATGACTTGGGCTTCGCATTATGCTAAGGCTGAAGGTCATTGCTATAGGGTATGCTTTCCAGAACACCTGTGTACCTCATTGGATGTGACCTCTTGCCTCGGCCCAGGTCAAGGTCCCAGGGAAGAGGAATCTAGTTTGACACCGGGCCCTCCCCACTGCAGGGAGCCTTATTCCCCCTTCCTTCACACAAAAACACAGCCTACTTGTGATCTCAGACTGTCCAACAAATAAATGAAATCATTATTAAAAAAAAATACATATTCAGGCATGTTTTATATAGTGATCAAGTGCAATTCTGCAGTGTGGCTCAGGGTTCTTCCATCGGGAGATTTTGGGAACCAGGCCTCTGAGCTTGGAAGGCTGAGCAGCCGGCAACGGCTTCATGTGAGGCATAGGGTTAGGTTTAGGGTTAGGGTTAGGGTTAGGGTTATGTTTAGGTGAGGGTTAGAGTAAGGGTTAGGGTTATGTCTTAGGAACAAGGCATGTCGGAACTGGCCACACAATACTGGCACACCAAGGGCTGAGTTGAGGGTGGGACTCAGCAGAATCCTCAGGCGATGGAATTTTGGACGGGACAGGCCAAGAGGGTGGAATGCCCTCAGGGGAGCATGCTGGTTTCTATATATCTGAAGGGACTGGATAGCACAGTAGGAAAGGTTCAGTTTCTGCCTGAGAGGCTGAGTCCTTCCTACAGACTGACTTTCCCATCCACAGGAGGACCTGGGTTCAGTCCTCCGGTGGCCAGAGTCTGATCACGTAACCTAGGCTTAGGGTTTGGCTCTTGGAGAATGGCTGACCTGATTTGTCAGGGCAGAATTAGGCTTTCCACGGGACTCAGTTGAGGACGTAGCCCTGGCGGACCATCATATTCCCGGATTGTGGTGTGGGGGTCCTAGGAAGGTGTTGGTAGAATGATCGGACAGGCAGATTTCTCCCGCCCCGAGGGTCTTCCACAGGGCTAAATTTCCCATTATCATAGTGGGCGGCACCCAGAAGCCTGCGATGTGAAGAAGGAATCCCCTACCTAGAGGGCTACCAGGGCAGGCAACCGGGGATAGAAGTCTGAAGAAGCACCCTCGGGTTAGGGTTAGGCCGATGCACATGGGAGGCCCTACCGGCCCTTGCTGAGGGATCATCAAACTCCTGGTTCCCGCTTCAGGTGGGCGCTCCTTGGAGCTGTGTCCCAAGGGGTGCATGCAGATTTCACCTGTTCTACGGATTCAGCTCATTTCTAAAGGGCAAACGTTCCCATTGGGATCTATGGACATTGTGCGGTGCACCTCAGGGTTCCCGCATCTGCAGAGTTCATGGACCAGGCTACTGAGGACAGAAGCTGAGCATGGGACAGGGGCTTTGCATCAGGATTACCGTGAAGGTTATTTCACAAGTGAATGCTGTTGGTAACACCTGGGTGAGTCAGTGCGTTAGGCCACTGCCTTCAGCTCAGGACATGAGATGAGTCCTGGGATGGAGCCCCACATCGGGCTGTCTCCTCAGCAGGGAGCCTTCCTTCCCTTCTCTGGGCGTGCAACAGTGCCTACATCTTTTCGCTCCCTGCAAAGTGAAAAAGTAAAATCTTGAAGCAATAAATAAACAAATAAATAAATAATAAATATATAAAAGAGAGGGCATGATTTCCTATTGGAATCTAGGTCATTTGTGCGGGGCAGCTCAGGGTTCCACCATGGGGAGAGTTTGGGAACCAGGCCTTTGACGACAGAAGACTGAGCACATGACTTGGGCTTCGCATTATGCTAAGGCTGAAGGTCATTGCTATAGGGTATGCTTTCCAGAACACCTGTGTACCTCATTGGATGTGACCTCTTGCCTCGGCCCAGGTCAAGATCCCAGGGAAGAGGAATCTAGTTTGACACCGGGCCCTCCCCACTGCAGGGAGCCTTATTCCCCCTTCCTTCACACAAAAACACAGCCTACTTGTGATCTCAGACTGTCCAACAAATAAATGAAATCATTATTAAAAAAAAAATACATATTCAGGCATGTTTTATATAGTGATCAAGTGCAATTCTGCAGTGTGGCTCAGGGTTCTTCCATCGGGAGATTTTGGGAACCAGGCCTCTGAGCTTGGAAGGCTGAGCAGCCGGCAACGGCTTCATGTGAGGCATAGGGTTAGGTTTAGGGTTAGGGTTAGGGTTAGGGTTATGTTTAGGTGAGGGTTAGAGTAAGGGTTAGGGTTATGTCTTAGGAACAAGGCATGTCGGAACTGGCCACACAATACTGGCACACCAAGGGCTGAGTTGAGGGTGGGACTCAGCAGAATCCTCAGGCGATGGAATTTTGGACGGGACAGGCCAAGAGGGTGGAATGCCCTCAGGGGAGCATGCTGGTTTCTATATATCTGAAGGGACTGGATAGCACAGTAGGAAAGGTTCAGTGTCTGCCTGAGAGGCTGAGTCCTTCCTACAGACTGACTTTCCCATCCACAGGAGGACCTGGGTTCAGTCCTCCGGTGGCCAGAGTCTGATCACGTAACCTAGGCTTAGGGTTTGGCTCTTGGAGAATGGCTGACCTGATTTGTCAGGGCAGAATTAGGCTTTCCACGGGACTCAGTTGAGGACGTAGCCCTGGCGGACCATCATATTCCCGGATTGTGGTGTGGGGGTCCTAGGAAGGTGTTGGTAGAATGATCGGACAGGCAGATTTCTCCCGCCCCGAGGGTCTTCCACAGGGCTAAATTTCCCATTATCATAGTGGGCGGCACCCAGAAGCCTGCGATGTGAAGAAGGAATCCCCTACCTAGAGGGCTACCAGGGCAGGCAACCGGGGATAGAAGTCTGAAGAAGCACCCTCGGGTTAGGGTTAGGCCGATGCACATGGGAGGCCCTACCGGCCCTTGCTGAGGGATCATCAAACTCCTGGTTCCCGCTTCAGGTGGGCGCTCCTTGGAGCTGTGTCCCAAGGGGTGCATGCAGATTTCACCTGTTCTACGGATTCAGCTCATTTCTAAAGGGCAAACGTTCCCATTGGGATCTATGGACATTGTGCGGTGCACCTCAGGGTTCCCGCATCTGCAGAGTTCATGGACCAGGCTACTGAGGACAGAAGCTGAGCATGGGACAGGGGCTTTGCATCAGGATTACCGTGAAGGTTATTTCACAAGTGAATGCTGTTGGTAACACCTGGGTGAGTCAGTGCGTTAGGCCACTGCCTTCAGCTCAGGACATGAGATGAGTCCTGGGATGGAGCCCCACATCGGGCTGTCTCCTCAGCAGGGAGCCTTCCTTCCCTTCTCTGGGCGTGCAACAGTGCCTACATCTTTTCGCTCCCTGCAAAGTGAAAAAGTAAAATCTTGAAGCAATAAATAAACAAATAAATAAATAATAAATATATAAAAGAGAGGGCATGATTTCCTATTGGAATCTAGGTCATTTGTGCGGGGCAGCTCAGGGTTCCACCATGGGGAGAGTTTGGGAACCAGGCCTTTGACGACAGAAGACTGAGCACATGACTTGGGCTTCGCATTATGCTAAGGCTGAAGGTCATTGCTATAGGGTATGCTTTCCAGAACACCTGTGTACCTCATTGGATGTGACCTCTTGCCTCGGCCCAGGTCAAGATCCCAGGGAAGAGGAATCTAGTTTGACACCGGGCCCTCCCCACTGCAGGGAGCCTTATTCCCCCTTCCTTCACACAAAAACACAGCCTACTTGTGATCTCAGACTGTCCAACAAATAAATGAAATCATTATTAAAAAAAAAATACATATTCAGGCATGTTTTATATAGTGATCAAGTGCAATTCTGCAGTGTGGCTCAGGGTTCTTCCATCGGGAGATTTTGGGAACCAGGCCTCTGAGCTTGGAAGGCTGAGCAGCCGGCAACGGCTTCATGTGAGGCATAGGGTTAGGTTTAGGGTTAGGGTTAGGGTTAGGGTTATGTTTAGGTGAGGGTTAGAGTAAGGGTTAGGGTTATGTCTTAGGAACAAGGCATGTCGGAACTGGCCACACAATACTGGCACACCAAGGGCTGAGTTGAGGGTGGGACTCAGCAGAATCCTCAGGCGATGGAATTTTGGACGGGACAGGCCAAGAGGGTGGAATGCCCTCAGGGGAGCATGCTGGTTTCTATATATCTGAAGGGACTGGATAGCACAGTAGGAAAGGTTCAGTGTCTGCCTGAGAGGCTGAGTCCTTCCTACAGACTGACTTTCCCATCCACAGGAGGACCTGGGTTCAGTCCTCCGGTGGCCAGAGTCTGATCACGTAACCTAGGCTTAGGGTTTGGCTCTTGGAGAATGGCTGACCTGATTTGTCAGGGCAGAATTAGGCTTTCCACGGGACTCAGTTGAGGACGTAGCCTTGGCGGACCATCATATTCCCGGATTGTGGTGTGGGGGTCCTAGGAAGGTGTTGGTAGAATGATCGGACAGGCAGATTTCTCCCGCCCCGAGGGTCTTCCACAGGGCTAAATTTCCCATTATCATAGTGGGCGGCACCCAGAAGCCTGCGATGTGAAGAAGGAATCCCCTACCTAGAGGGCTACCAGGGCAGGCAACCGGGGATAGAAGTCTGAAGAAGCACCCTCGGGTTAGGGTTAGGCCGATGCACATGGGAGGCCCTACCGGCCCTTGCTGAGGGATCATCAAACTCCTGGTTCCCGCTTCAGGTGGGCGCTCCTTGGAGCTGTGTCCCAAGGGGTGCATGCAGATTTCACCTGTTCTACGGATTCAGCTCATTTCTAAAGGGCAAACGTTCCCATTGGGATCTATGGACATTGTGCGGTGCACCTCAGGGTTCCCGCATCTGCAGAGTTCATGGACCAGGCTACTGAGGACAGAAGCTGAGCATGGGACAGGGGCTTTGCATCAGGATTACCGTGAAGGTTATTTCACAAGTGAATGCTGTTGGTAACACCTGGGTGAGTCAGTGCGTTAGGCCACTGCCTTCAGCTCAGGACATGAGATGAGTCCTGGGATGGAGCCCCACATCGGGCTGTCTCCTCAGCAGGGAGCCTTCCTTCCCTTCTCTGGGCGTGCAACAGTGCCTACATCTTTTCGCTCCCTGCAAAGTGAAAAAGTAAAATCTTGAAGCAATAAATAAACAAATAAATAAATAATAAATATATAAAAGAGAGGGCATGATTTCCTATTGGAATCTAGGTCATTTGTGCGGGGCAGCTCAGGGTTCCACCATGGGGAGAGTTTGGGAACCAGGCCTTTGACGACAGAAGACTGAGCACATGACTTGGGCTTCGCATTATGCTAAGGCTGAAGGTCATTGCTATAGGGTATGCTTTCCAGAACACCTGTGTACCTCATTGGATGTGACCTCTTGCCTCGGCCCAGGTCAAGATCCCAGGGAAGAGGAATCTAGTTTGACACCGGGTCCTCCCCACTGCAGGGAGCCTTATTCCCCCTTCCTTCACACAAAAACACAGCCTACTTGTGATCTCAGACTGTCCAACAAATAAATGAAATCATTATTAAAAAAAAAATACATATTCAGGCATGTTTTATATAGTGATCAAGTGCAATTCTGCAGTGTGGCTCAGGGTTCTTCCATCGGGAGATTTTGGGAACCAGGCCTCTGAGCTTGGAAGGCTGAGCAGCCGGCAACGGCTTCATGTGAGGCATAGGGTTAGGTTTAGGGTTAGGGTTAGGGTTAGGGTTATGTTTAGGTGAGGGTTAGAGTAAGGGTTAGGGTTATGTCTTAGGAACAAGGCATGTCGGAACTGGCCACACAATACTGGCACACCAAGGGCTGAGTTGAGGGTGGGACTCAGCAGAATCCTCAGGCGATGGAATTTTGGACGGGACAGGCCAAGAGGGTGGAATGCCCTCAGGGGAGCATGCTGGTTTCTATATATCTGAAGGGACTGGATAGCACAGTAGGAAAGGTTCAGTTTCTGCCTGAGAGGCTGAGTCCTTCCTACAGACTGACTTTCCCATCCACAGGAGGACCTGGGTTCAGTCCTCCGGTGGCCAGAGTCTGATCACGTAACCTAGGCTTAGGGTTTGGCTCTTGGAGAATGGCTGACCTGATTTGTCAGGGCAGAATTAGGCTTTCCACGGGACTCAGTTGAGGACGTAGCCCTGGCGGACCATCATATTCCCGGATTGTGGTGTGGGGGTCCTAGGAAGGTGTTGGTAGAATGATCGGACAGGCAGATTTCTCCCGCCCCGAGGGTCTTCCACAGGGCTAAATTTCCCATTATCATAGTGGGCGGCACCCAGAAGCCTGCGATGTGAAGAAGGAATCCCCTACCTAGAGGGCTACCAGGGCAGGCAACCGGGGATAGAAGTCTGAAGAAGCACCCTCGGGTTAGGGTTAGGCCGATGCACATGGGAGGCCCTACCGGCCCTTGCTGAGGGATCATCAAACTCCTGGTTCCCGCTTCAGGTGGGCGCTCCTTGGAGCTGTGTCCCAAGGGGTGCATGCAGATTTCACCTGTTCTACGGATTCAGCTCATTTCTAAAGGGCAAACGTTCCCATTGGGATCTATGGACATTGTGCGGTGCACCTCAGGGTTCCCGCATCTGCAGAGTTCATGGACCAGGCTACTGAGGACAGAAGCTGAGCATGGGACAGGGGCTTTGCATCAGGATTACCGTGAAGGTTATTTCACAAGTGAATGCTGTTGGTAACACCTGGGTGAGTCAGTGCGTTAGGCCACTGCCTTCAGCTCAGGACATGAGATGAGTCCTGGGATGGAGCCCCACATCGGGCTGTCTCCTCAGCAGGGAGCCTTCCTTCCCTTCTCTGGGCGTGCAACAGTGCCTACATCTTTTCGCTCCCTGCAAAGTGAAAAAGTAAAATCTTGAAGCAATAAATAAACAAATAAATAAATAATAAATATATAAAAGAGAGGGCATGATTTCCTATTGGAATCTAGGTCATTTGTGCGGGGCAGCTCAGGGTTCCACCATGGGGAGAGTTTGGGAACCAGGCCTTTGACGACAGAAGACTGAGCACATGACTTGGGCTTCGCATTATGCTAAGGCTGAAGGTCATTGCTATAGGGTATGCTTTCCAGAACACCTGTGTACCTCATTGGATGTGACCTGTTGCCTCGGCCCAGGTCAAGATCCCAGGGAAGAGGAATCTAGTTTGACACCGGGCCCTCCCCACTGCAGGGAGCCTTATTCCCCCTTCCTTCACACAAAAACACAGCCTACTTGTGATCTCAGACTGTCCAACAAATAAATGAAATCATTATTAAAAAAAAAATACATATTCAGGCATGTTTTATATAGTGATCAAGTGCAATTCTGCAGTGTGGCTCAGGGTTCTTCCATCGGGAGATTTTGGGAACCAGGCCTCTGAGCTTGGAAGGCTGAGCAGCCGGCAACGGCTTCATGTGAGGCATAGGGTTAGGTTTAGGGTTAGGGTTAGGGTTAGGGTTATGTTTAGGTGAGGGTTAGAGTAAGGGTTAGGGTTATGTCTTAGGAACAAGGCATGTCGGAACTGGCCACACAATACTGGCACACCAAGGGCTGAGTTGAGGGTGGGACTCAGCAGAATCCTCAGGCGATGGAATTTTGGACGGGACAGGCCAAGAGGGTGGAATGCCCTCAGGGGAGCATGCTGGTTTCTATATATCTGAAGGGACTGGATAGCACAGTAGGAAAGGTTCAGTGTCTGCCTGAGAGGCTGAGTCCTTCCTACAGACTGACTTTCCCATCCACAGGAGGACCTGGGTTCAGTCCTCCGGTGGCCAGAGTCTGATCACGTAACCTAGGCTTAGGGTTTGGCTCTTGGAGAATGGCTGACCTGATTTGTCAGGGCAGAATTAGGCTTTCCACGGGACTCAGTTGAGGACGTAGCCCTGGCGGACCATCATATTCCCGGCTTGTTGTGTGGGTGTCCTAGGAAGGTGTTGGTAGAATGATCGGACAGGCAGATTTCTCCCGCCCCGAGGGTCTTCCACAGGGCTAAATTTCCCATTATCATAGTGGGCGGCACCCAGAAGCCTGCGATGTGAAGAAGGAATCCCCTACCTAGAGGGCTACCAGGGCAGGCAACCGGGGATAGAAGTCTGAAGAAGCACCCTCGGGTTAGGGTTAGGCCGATGCACATGGGAGGCCCTACCGGCCCTTGCTGAGGGATCATCAAACTCCTGGTTCCCGCTTCAGGTGGGCGCTCCTTGGAGCTGTGTCCCAAGGGGTGCATGCAGATTTCACCTGTTCTACGGATTCAGCTCATTTCTAAAGGGCAAACGTTCCCATTGGGATCTATGGACATTGTGCGGTGCACCTCAGGGTTCCCGCATCTGCAGAGTTCATGGACCAGGCTACTGAGGACAGAAGCTGAGCATGGGACAGGGGCTTTGCATCAGGATTACCGTGAAGGTTATTTCACAAGTGAATGCTGTTGGTAACACCTGGGTGAGTCAGTGCGTTAGGCCACTGCCTTCAGCTCAGGACATGAGATGAGTCCTGGGATGGAGCCCCACATCGGGCTGTCTCCTCAGCAGGGAGCCTTCCTTCCCTTCTCTGGGCGTGCAACAGTGCCTACATCTTTTCGCTCCCTGCAAAGTGAAAAAGTAAAATCTTGAAGCAATAAATAAACAAATAAATAAATAATAAATATATAAAAGAGAGGGCATGATTTCCTATTGGAATCTAGGTCATTTGTGCGGGGCAGCTCAGGGTTCCACCATGGGGAGAGTTTGGGAACCAGGCCTTTGACGACAGAAGACTGAGCACATGACTTGGGCTTCGCATTATGCTAAGGCTGAAGGTCATTGCTATAGGGTATGCTTTCCAGAACACCTGTGTACCTCATTGGATGTGACCTGTTGCCTCGGCCCAGGTCAAGATCCCAGGGAAGAGGAATCTAGTTTGACACCGGGCCCTCCCCACTGCAGGGAGCCTTATTCCCCCTTCCTTCCCACAAAAACACAGCCTACTTGTGATCTCAGACTGTCCAACAAATAAATGAAATCATTATTAAAAAAAATACATATTCAGGCATGTTTTATATAGTGATCAAGTGCAATTCTGCAGTGTGGCTCAGGGTTCTTCCATCGGGAGATTTTGGGAACCAGGCCTCTGAGCTTGGAAGGCTGAGCAGCCGGCAACGGCTTCATGTGAGGCATAGGGTTAGGTTTAGGGTTAGGGTTAGGGTTAGGGTTATGTTTAGGTGAGGGTTAGAGTAAGGGTTAGGGTTATGTCTTAGGAACAAGGCATGTCGGAACTGGCCACACAATACTGGCACACCAAGGGCTGAGTTATGGGTGGGACTCAGCAGAATCCTCAGGCGATGGAATTTTGGACGGGACAGGCCAAGAGGGTGGAATGCCCTCAGGGGAGCATG